>NW_026290911.1:115000-212500 GCF_023373465.1 Oncorhynchus keta
GAACTATAAATACTGGAGGGTAGCTGATGGTTCTATCAGTACTCAGTCCCAGTACTATAAATACTGTTGGGTAGGTTATGGTTCTATCAGTACTCAGTCCCAGAACTATAAATACTGTAGGGTAGGTTATGGTTCTATCAGTACTCAGTCCCAGAACTATAAATACTGTAGGGTAGCTGATGGTTCTATCAGTACTCAGTCCCAGTACTATAAATACTGTAGGGTAGCTGATGGTTCTATCAGTACTCAGTCCTATAAATACTGTAGGGTAGCTGATGGTTCTATCAGTACTCAGTCCTATAAATACTGTAGGGTAGGTGATGGTTCTATCAGTACTCAGTCCCAGAACTATAAATACTGTAGGGTAGGTGATGGTTCTATCAGTACTCAGTCCCAGTCCTATAAATACTGTAGGGTAGCTGATGGTTCTATCAGTACTCAGTCCCAGTACTATAAATACTGTAGGGTAGCTGATGGTTCTATCAGTACTCAGTCCTATAAATACTGTAGGGTAGCTGATGGTTCTATCAGTACTCAGTACTATAAATACTGTAGGGTAGCTGATGGTTCTATCAGTACTCAGTCCCAGAACTATAAATACTGTAGGGTAGCTGATGGTTCTATCAGTACTCAGTCCTATAAATACTGGAGGGTAGCTGATGGTTCTATCAGTACTCAGTCCTATAAATACTGTAGGGTAGCTGATGGTTCTATCAGTACTCAGTCCTATAAATACTGGAGGGTAGGTGATGGTTCTATCAGTACTCAGTCCCAGTACTATAAATACTGTAGGGTAGGTGATGGTTCTATCAGTACTCAGTCCCAGAACTATAAATACTGTAGGGTAGCTGATGGTTCTATCAGTACTCAGTACTATAAATACTGTAGGGTAGGTGATGGTTCTATCAGTACTCAGTCCTAGTACTATAAATACTGTAGGGTAGCTGATGGTTCTATCAGTACTCAGTCCTATAAATACTGTAGGGTAGGTGATGGTTCTATCAGTACTCAGTCCCAGAACTATAAATACTGGAGGGTAGGTGATGGTTCTGTCAGTACTCAGTCCTATAAATACTGTAGGGTAGGTGATGGTTCTATCAGTACTCAGTCCCAGTACTATAAATACTGTAGGGTAGGTGATGGTTCTATCAGTACTCAGTCCCAGTACTATAAATACTGTAGGGTAGGTGATGGTTCTATCAGAACTCAGTCCCAGAACTATAAATACTGTAGGGTAGGTGATGGTTCTATCAGTACTCAGTCCTAGTACTATAAATACTGTAGGGTAGCTGATGGTTCTATCAGTACTCAGTCCTATAAATACTGTTTTGTAGCTGATGGTTCTATCAGTACTCAGTCCTATAAATACTGTAGGGTAGGTGATGGTTCTATCAGTACTCAGTCCCAGAACTATAAATACTGTAGGGTAGGTGATGGTTCTATCAGTACTCAGTCCCAGAACTATAAATACTGTAGGGTAGCTGATGGTTCTATCAGTACTCAGTCCCAGTACTATAAATACTGTAGGGTAGGTGATGGTTCTATCAGTACTCAGTCCCAGAACTATAAATACTGTAGGGTAGGTGATGGTTCTATCAGTACTCAGTCCCAGAACTATAAATACTGTAGGGTAGCTGATGGTTCTATCAGTACTCAGTCCCAGTACTATAAATACTGTAGGGTAGCTGATGGTTCTATCAGTACTCAGTCCTATAAATACTGTAGGGTAGCTGATGGTTCTATCAGTACTCAGTCCTATAAATACTGTAGGGTAGGTGATGGTTCTATCAGTACTCAGTCCCAGAACTATAAATACTGTAGGGTAGGTGATGGTTCTATCAGTACTCAGTCCCAGTCCTATAAATACTGTAGGGTAGCTGATGGTTCTATCAGTACTCAGTCCCAGTACTATAAATACTGTAGGGTAGCTGATGGTTCTATCAGTACTCAGTCCTATAAATACTGTAGGGTAGCTGATGGTTCTATCAGTACTCAGTACTATAAATACTGTAGGGTAGCTGATGGTTCTATCAGTACTCAGTCCCAGAACTATAAATACTGTAGGGTAGCTGATGGTTCTATCAGTACTCAGTCCTATAAATACTGGAGGGTAGCTGATGGTTCTATCAGTACTCAGTCCTATAAATACTGTAGGGTAGCTGATGGTTCTATCAGTACTCAGTCCTATAAATACTGGAGGGTAGGTGATGGTTCTATCAGTACTCAGTCCCAGTACTATAAATACTGTAGGGTAGGTGATGGTTCTATCAGTACTCAGTCCCAGAACTATAAATACTGTAGGGTAGCTGATGGTTCTATCAGTACTCAGTACTATAAATACTGTAGGGTAGGTGATGGTTCTATCAGTACTCAGTCCTAGTACTATAAATACTGTAGGGTAGCTGATGGTTCTATCAGTACTCAGTCCTATAAATACTGTAGGGTAGGTGATGGTTCTATCAGTACTCAGTCCTATAAATACTGTAGGGTAGCTGATGGTTCTATCAGTACTCAGTCCCAGAACTATAAATACTGTAGGGTAGCTGATGGTTCTATCAGTACTCAGTCCTATAAATACTGTAGGGTAGGTGATGGTTCTATCAGTACTCAGTCCTATAAATATTGTAGGGTAGCTGATGGTTCTATCAGTACTCAGTCCCAGAACTATAAATACTGTAGGGTAGCTGATGGTTCTATCAGTACTCAGTCCTATAAATACTGGAGGGTAGCTGATGGTTCTATCAGTACTCAGTCCTATAAATACTGTAGGGTAGGTGATGGTTCTATCAGTACTCAGTCCTATAAATACTGGAGGGTAGCTGATGGTTCTATCAGTACTCAGTCCTATAAATACTGTAGGGTAGGTGATGGTTCTATCAGTACTCAGTCCCAGAACTATAAATACTGTAGGGTAGCTGATGGTTCTATCAGTACTCAGTCCTATAAATACTGTAGGGTAGGTGATGGTTCTATCAGTACTCAGTCCCAGAACTATAAATACTGTAGGGTAGCTGATGGTTCTATCAGTACTCAGTCCTATAAATACTGTAGGGTAGCTGATGGTTCTATCAGTACTCAGTACTATAAATACTGGAGGGTAGCTGATGGTTCTATCAGTACTCAGTCCTATAAATACTGTAGGGTAGCTGATGGTTCTATCAGTACTCAGTCCTATAAATACTGGAGGGTAGCTGATGGTTCTATCAGTACTCAGTCCTATAAATACTGGAGGGTAGCTGATGGTTCTATCAGTACTCAGTACTATAAATACTGTAGGGTAGCTGATGGTTCTATCAGTACTCAGTCCCAGTCCTATAAATACTGTAGGGTAGCTGATGGTTCTATCAGTACTCAGTCCTATAAATACTGTAGGGTAGCTGATGGTTCTATCAGTACTCAGTCCTATAAATACTGGAGGGTAGCTGATGGTTCTATCAGTACTCAGTCCTATAAATACTGTAGGGTAGCTGATGGTTCTATCAGTACTCAGTCCTATAAATACTGTAGGGTAGCTGATGGTTCTATCAGTACTCAGTCCTATAAATACTGGAGGGTAGCTGATGGTTCTATCAGTACTCAGTACTATAAATACTGTAGGGTAGCTGATGGTTCTATCAGTACTCAGTCCCAGTCCTATAAATACTATAGGGTAGCTGATGGTTCTATCAGTACTCAGTCCTATAAATACTGTAGGGTAGCTGATGGTTCTATCAGTACTCAGTCCCAGAACTATAAATACTGTAGGGTAGGTGATGGTTCTATCAGTACTCAGTCCCAGTCCTATAAATACTGTAGGGCAGGTGATGGTTCTATCCGTACTCAGTCCCAGAACTATAAATACTGTAGGGTAGCTGATGGTTCTATCAGTACTCAGTCCCAGAACTATAAATACTGTAGGGTAGCTGATGGTTCTATCAGTACTCAGTCCCAGAACTATAAATACTGTAGGGTAGCTGATGGTTCTATCAGTACTCAGTCCCAGTACTATAAATACTGTAGGGTAGGTGATGGTTCTATCAGTACTCAGTCCTATAAATACTGTAGGGTAGGTGATGGTTCTATCAGTACTCAGTCTCAGTACTATAAATACTGTAGGGTAGCTGATGGTTCTATCAGTACTCAGTCCTATAAATACTGTAGGGTAGGTGATGGTTCTATCAGTACTCAGTCCTATAAATACTGGAGGGTAGCTGATGGTTCTATCAGTACTCAGTCCTATAAATACTGGAGGGTAGGTGATGGTTCTATCAGTACTCAGTCCCAGTACTATAAATACTGTAGGGTAGGTGATGGTTCTATCAGTACTCAGTCCTATAAATGCTGTAGGGTAGCTGATGGTTCTATCAGTACTCAGTCCTATAAATACTGGAGGGTAGCTGATGGTTCTATCAGTACTCAGTCCTATAAATACTGGAGGGTAGCTGATGGTTCTATCAGTACTCAGTACTATAAATACTGTAGGGTAGGTTATGGTTCTATCAGTACTCAGTCCAAGAACTATAAATACTGTAGGGTAGCTGATGGTTCTATCAGTACTCAGTACTATAAATACTGTAGGGTAGGTGATGGGATTTCGACTCGGTTCGAATATCGTACATCCCAGTTTCTGCAAAATATGGTGATCAGTGAGTGTTGTTGATGGATCCTGTGGTGCAATCTGTTAGCGTGTTGTACTTATACAGCAGTATACAGTAATTCGATGCGAAGGTTATGAGTTCAAGCCCCACCAGGAGTAAGTATTCTTCTTGAAGCCCCTGCCTGTCTATTTCTTGTCCGGAAAATGATAATTTATTCAATCCATTTAGGAGTACAAGTCATCGGTAATAGGTATGTCATTGAGATGACAGGTGAGAGTGCAGGTAGAGATAGAATACAAATTCATAGCCTTCTGTATCACCAGCTGTGCAGGGTGGCAAGCCTGCTCGAAATTCCAAGAGGATGGTTGTTTGCGAAGTGAGTTGGTGCTTTGGCAGAGAAAATAAACACCCAACGTGGGGCTCGAACCCACGACCCTGAGATTAAGAGTCTCATGCTCTACCGACTGAGCTAGCCAGGTACCTCTATAGTAATATTGACTTGGTCCGAATATCATACAGCCCCGTTTCTGCCAAATATGGGGTTATGTGAGAGTGTTGGTGATGGATCCTGTGGTGCAATCTGTTAGCGTGTTGTACTTATACAGCAGTATACAGTAATTCGATGCGAAGGTTATGAGTTCAAGCCCCACCAGGAGCAAGTATTCTTCTTGAAGCCCCTGCCTGTCTATTTCTTGTCCGGAAAATGATAATTTATTCAATCCATTTAGGAGTACAAGTCATCGGTAATAGGTATGTCATTGAGATGACAGGTGAGAGTGCAGGTAGAGATAGAATACAAATTCATAGCCTTCTGTATCACCAGCTGTGCAGGGTGGCAAGGCTGCTCGAAATTCCAAGAGGATGGTTGTTTGCGAAGTGAGTTGGTGCTTCGGCAGAGAAAATAATCACCTAACGTGGGGCTCGAACCCACGACCCTAAGATTAAGAGTCTCATGCTCTACCGACTGAGCTAGCCAGGTACCTCAATAGTGAGTTTGAATTGGTTTGAATATCGTACATCCCAGTTTCTGCAAAATATGGTGATCAGTGAGTGTTGTTGATGGATCCTGTGGTGCAATCTGTTAGTGTGTTGTACTTATACAGCAGTATACAGCAATTAGATGACAAGGTTATGAGTTCAAGGCCCACCAGGAGCAAGTATTCTTCTTGAAGCCCCTGCCTGTCTATTTCTTGTCCGGAAAATGATAATTTATTCAATCCATTTAGGAGTACAATTCATCGGTAATAGGGATGTCATTGAGATGACAGGTGAGAGTGCAGGTAGAGATAGAATACAAATTCATAGCCTTCTGTGCCCCAGGACTACCTGACATGATGGCTCCTTGCTGTCCCCAGTCCACCTGACTGTGCTGCTGCTCCAGTTTCAACTGTTCTGCCTTATTATTATTCGACCATGCTGGTCATTTATGAACATTTGAACATCTTGGTCATGTTCTGTTATAATCTCTACCCAGCACAGCCAGAAGAGGACTGGCCACCCCACATAGCCCGGTTCCTCTCTAGGTTTCTTCCTAGGTTTTGGCCTTTCTAGGGAGTTTTTCCTAACCACCGTGCTTTTACACCTGCATTGTTTGCTGTTTGGGGTTTTAGGCTGGGTTTCTGTACAGCACTTTGAGATATCAGCTGATGTACGAAGGGCTATATAAATAAATTTGATTTGATTTGTATCACCAGCTGTGCAGGGTGGCAAGCCTGCTCGAAATTCCAAGCAGATGGTTGTTTGCGAAGTGAGTTGGTACTTCGGCAGAGAAAATAATCACCTAACGTGGGGCTCCAACCCACGACCCTGAGATTAAGAGTCTCATGCTCTACCGACTGAGCTAGCCAGGTAACCATTAGTGATTTTGACTTGGTTCGAATATCGTACATCCCAGTTTCTGCAAAATATGGTGATCAGTGAGTGTTGTTGATGGATCCTGTGGTGCAATCTGTTAGCGTGTTGTACTTATACAGCAGTATAATTCGATGCGAAGGTTATGAGTTCAAGCCCCACCAGGAGCAAGTATTCTTCTTGAAGCCCCTGCCTGTCTATTTCTTGTCCGGAAAATGATACTTTATTCAATCCATTTAGGAGTACAAGTCATCGGTAATAGGTATGTCATTGAGATGACAGGTGAGAGTGCAGGTAGAGATATAATACAAATTCATAGCCTTCTGTATCTCCAGCTGTGCAGGGTGGCAAGCCTGCTCGAAATTCCAAGAGGATGGTTGTTTGCGAAGTGAGTTGGTGCTTTGGCAGAGAAAATAAACACCCAACGTGGGGCTCAAACCCACGACCCTGAGATTAAGAGTCTCATGCTCTACCGACTGAGCTAGCCAGGTAACCATTAGTGATTGTGACTTGGTTTGAATATCGTACATCCCAGTTTCTGCAAAATATGCTGATCAGTGAGTGTTGTTGATGGATCCTGTGGTGCAATCTGTTAGCGTGTTGTACTTATACAGCAGTATACAGTAATTTGATGCCAAGGTTATGAGTTCAAGCCCCACCAGGAGCAAGTATTCTTCTTGAAGCCCCTGCCTGTCTATTTCTTTTCCGGAAAATGATAATTTATTCAATCCATTTAGGAGTACAAGTCATCGGTAATAGGTATGTCATTGAGATGACAGGTGAGAGTGCAGGTAGAGATAGAATACAAATTCATAGCCTTCTGTATCACCAGCTGTGCAGGGTGGCAAGGCTGCTCGAAATTCCAAGAGGATGGTTGTTTGCGAAGTGAGTTGGTGCTTCGGCAGAGGAAATAGTCACCTAACGTGGGGCTCGAACCCACGACCCTGAGATTAAGAGTCTGATGCGCTACCGACTGAGCTAGCCAGGTACCTCAATAGTGAGTTTGACTTGGTTTGAATATCGTACATCCCAGTTTCTGCAAAATATGGTGATCAGTGAGTGTTGTTGATGGATCCTGTGGTGCAATCTGTTCGCGTGTTGTACTTATACAGCAATTCGATGCCAAGGTTATGAGTTCAAGCCCCACCAGGAGCAAGTATTCTTCTTGAAGCCCCTGCCTGTCTATTTCTTGTCCGGAAAATGATAATTTATTCAATCCATTTTGGAGTACAAGTCATCGGTAATAGGTATGTCATTGAGATGACAGGTGAGAGTGCAGGTAGAGATAGAATACAAATTCATAGCCTTCTGTATCACCAGCTGTGCAGGGTGGCAAGGCTGCTCGAAATTCCAAGAGGATGGTTGTTTGCGAAGTGAGTTGGTGCTTCGGCAGAGAAAATAATCACCTAACGTGGGGCTCGAACCCACGACCCTAAGATTAAGAGTCTCATGCTCTACCGACTGAGCTAGCCAGGTACCTCAATAGTGAGTTTGAATTGGTTTGAATATCGTACATCCCAGTTTCTGCAAAATATGGTGATCAGTGAGTGTTGTTGATGGATCCTGTGGTGCAATCTGTTAGTGTGTTGTACTTATACAGCAGTATACAGCAATTAGATGACAAGGTTATGAGTTCAAGGACCACCAGGAGCAAGTATTCTTCTTGAAGCCCCTGCCTGTATATTTCTTTTCCGGAAAATGATAATTTATTCAATCCATTTAGGAGTACAAGTCATCGGTAATAGGTATGTCATTGAGATGACAGGTGAGAGTGCAGGTAGAGATAGAATACAAATTCATAGCCTTCTGTGCCCCAGGACTACCTGACATGATGGCTCCTTGCTGTCCCCAGTCCACCTGACTGTGCTGCTGCTCCAGTTTCAACTGTTCTGCCTTATTATTATTCGACCATGCTGGTCATTTATGAACATTTGAACATCTTGGTCATGTTCTGTTATAATCTCTACCCAGCACAGCCAGAAGAGGACTGGCCACCCCACATAGCCCGGTTCCTCTCTAGGTTTCTTCCTAGGTTTTGGCCTTTCTAGGGAGTTTTTCCTAGCCACCGTGCTTTTACACCTGCATTGTTTGCTGTTTGGGGTTTTAGGCTGGGTTTCTGTACAGCACTTTGAGATATCAGCTGATGTACGAAGGGCTATATAAATAAATTTGATTTGATTTGTATCACCAGCTGTGCAGGGTGGCAAGCCTGCTCGAAATTCCAAGCAGATGGTTGTTTGCGAAGTGAGTTGGTACTTCGGCAGAGAAAATAATCACCTAACGTGGGGCTCGAACCCACGACCCTGAGATTAAGAGTCTCATGCTCTACCGACTGAGCTAGCCAGGTAACCATTAGTGATTTTGACTTGGTTCGAATATCGTACATCCCAGTTTCTGCAAAATATGGTGATCAGTGAGTGTTGTTGATGGATCCTGTGGTGCAATCTGTTAGCGTGTTGTACTTATACAGCAGTATAATTCGATGCGAAGGTTATGAGTTCAAGCCCCACCAGGAGCAAGTATTCTTCTTGAAGCCCCTGCCTGTCTATTTCTTGTCCGGAAAATGATAATTTATTCAATCCATTTAGGAGTACAAGTCATCGGTAATAGGTATGTCATTGAGATGACAGGTGAGAGTGCAGGTAGAGATAGAATACAAATTCATAGCCTTCTGTATCACCAGCTGTGCAGGGTGGCAAGGATGCTCGAAAATTCCAAGAGGATGGTTGTTTGCGAAGTGAGTTGGTGCTTTGGCAGAGAAAATAAACACCCAACGTGGGGCTCGAACCCACGACCCTGAGATTAAGAGTCTCATGCTCTACCGACTGAGCCAGCCAGGTAACCATTAGTGATTGTGACTTGGTTCGAATATCGTACATCCCAGTTTCTGCAAAATATGGTGATCAGTGAGTGTTGTTGATGGATCCTGTGGTGCAATCTGTTAGCGTGTTGTACTTATACAGCAGTATACAGTAATTCGATGCCAAGGTTATGAGTTCAAGCCCCACCAGGAGCAAGTATTCTTCTTGAAGCCCCTGCCTGTCTATTTCTTGTCCGGAAAATGATAATTTATTCAATCCATTTAGGAGTACAAGTCATCGGTAATAGGTATGTCATTGAGATGACAGGTGAGAGTGCAGGTAGAGATAGAATACAAATTCATAGCCTTCTGTATCACCAGCTGTGCAGGGTGGCAAGCCTGCTCGAAATTCCAAGCAGATGGTTGTTTGCGAAGTGAGTTGGTGCTTCGGCAGAGAAAATAATCACCTAACGTGGGGCTCGAACCCACGACCCTGAGATTAAGAGTCTCATGCTCTACCGACTGAGCTAGCCAGGTAACCATTAGTGATTGTGACTTGGTTCGAATATCGTACATCCCAGTTTCTGCAAAATATGGTGATCAGTGAGTGTTGTTGATGGATCCTGTGGTGCAATCTGTTAGCGTGTTGTACTTATACAGCAGTATACAGCAATTAGATGACAAGGTTATGAGTTCAAGCCCCACCAGGAGCAAGTATTCTTCTTGAAGCCTCTGCCTGTCTATTTCTATTCCGGAAAATGATAATTTATTCAATCCATTTAGGAGTACAATTCATCGGTAATAGGGATGTCATTGAGATGACAGGTCAGAGTGCAGGCAGAGATAGAATACAAATTCATAGCCTTCTGTATCACCAGCAATGCAGGGTGGCAAGCCTGCTCGAAATTCCAAGCAGATGGTTGTTTGCGAAGTGAGTTGGTGCTTCGGCAGAGAAAATAATCACCTAACGTGGGGCTCGAACCCACGACCCTGAGATTAAGAGTCTCATGCTCTACCGACTGAGCTAGCCAGGTAACCATTAGTGATTGTGACTTGGTTCGAATATCGTACATCCCAGTTTCTGCAAAATATGGTGATCAGTGAGTGTTGTTGATGGATCCTGTGGTGCAATCTGTTAGCGTGTTGTACTTATACAGCAGTATACAGTAATTCGATGCGAAGGTTATGAGTTCAAGCCCCACCAGGAGCAAGTATTCTTCTTGAAGCCCCTGCCTGTCTATTTCTTGTCCGGAAAATGATAATTTATTCAATCCATTTAGGAGTACAAGTCATCGGTAATAGGTATGTCATTGAGATGACAGGTCAGAGTGCAGGTAGAGATAGAATACAAATTCATAGCCTTCTGTATCACCAGCTGTGCAGGGTGGCAAGCCTGCTCGAAATTCCAAGCAGATGGTTGTTTGCGAAGTGAGTTGGTACTTCGGCAGAGAAAATAATCACCTAACGTGGGGCTCGAACCCACGACCCTGAGATTAAGAGTCTCATGCTCTACCGACTGAGCTAGCCAGGTACCTCAATAGTGAGTTTGACTTGGTTCGAATATCGTACATCCCAGTTTCTGCAAAATATGGTGATCAGTGAGTGTTGTTGATGGATCCTGTGGTGCAATCTGTTAGCGTGTTGTACTTATACAGCAGTATACAGCAATTAGATGACAAGGTTATGAGTTCAAGCCCCACCAGGAGCAAGTATTCTTCTTGAAGCCTCTGCCTGTCTATTTCTATTCCGGAAAATGATAATTTATTCAATCCATTTAGGAGTACAATTCATCGGTAATAGGGATGTCATTGAGATGACAGGTCAGAGTGCAGGCAGAGATAGAATACAAATTCATAGCCTTCTGTATCACCAGCAATGCAGGGTGGCAAGCCTGCTCGAAATTCCAAGCAGATGGTTGTTTGCGAAGTGAGTTGGTGCTTCGGCAGAGAAAATAATCACCTAACGTGGGGCTCGAACCCACGACCCTGAGATTAAGAGTCTCATGCTCTACCGACTGAGCTAGCCAGGTAACCATTAGTGATTGTGACTTGGTTGAATATCGTACATCCCAGTTTCTGCAAAATATGGTGATCAGTGAGTGTTGTTGATGGATCCTGTGGTGCAATCTGTTAGCGTGTTGTACTTATACAGCAGTATACAGTAATTCGATGCGAAGGTTATGAGTTCAAGCCCCACCAGGAGCAAGTATTCTTCTTGAAGCCCCTGCCTGTCTATTTCTATTCCGGAAAATGATAATTTATTCAATCCATTTAGGAGTACAAGTCATCGGTAATAGGTATGTCATTGAGACATACCTATTAAGTAAGGGTAGGTAATCCTTCTCCCCCCCCAACAAGATTTAGATGCAAGTGGCTGTTCCACTGGTTGTCATAAGGTTGAGATGACAGACTTAAAGTAAAGTAAATGAGATGACAGGTGAGAGTGCAGGTAGAGATAGAATACAAATTCATAGCCTTCTGTATCACCAGCTGTGCAGGGTGGCAAGCCTGCTCGAAATTCCAAGCAGATGGTTGTTTGCGAAGTGAGTTGGTGCTTCGGCAGAGAAAATAATCACCTAACGTGGGGCTCGAACCCACGACCCTGAGATTAAGAGTCTCATGCTCTACCGACTGAGCTAGCCAGGTACCTCAATAGTGAGTTTGACTTGGTTTGAATATCGTACATCCCAGTTTCTGCAAAATATGGTGATCAGTGAGTGTTGTTGATGGATCCTGTGGTGCAATCTGTTAGCGTGTTGTACTTATACAGCAGTATACAGTAATTCGATGCGAAGGTTATGAGTTCAAGCCCCACCAGGAGCAAGTATTCTTCTTGAAGCCCCTGCCTGTCTATTTCTTGTCCGGAAAATGATAATTTATTCAATCCATTTAGGAGTACAAGTCATCGGTAATAGGTATGTCATTGAGATGACAGGTCAGAGTGCAGGTAGAGATAGAATACAAATTCATAGCCTTCTGTATCACCAGCTGTGCAGGGTGACAAGCCTGCTCGAAATTCCAAGAGGATGGTTGTTTGCGAAGTGAGTTGGTGCTTCGGCAGAGAAAATAATCACCTAACGTGGGGCTCGAACCCACGACCCTGAGATTAAGAGTCTCATGCTCTACCGACTGAGCTAGCCAGGTAACCATTAGTGATTGTGACTTGGTTCGAATATCGTACATCCCAGTTTCTGCAAAATATGGTGATCAGTGAGTGTTGTTGATGGATCCTGTGGTGCAATCTGTTCGCGTGTTGTACTTATACAGCAGTATACAGCAATTAGATGACAAGGTTATGAGTTCAAGCCCCACCAGGAGCAAGTATTCTTCTTGAAGCCCCTGCCTGTCTATTTCTTGTCCGGAAAATGATAATTTATTCAATCCATTTAGGAGTACAAGTCATCGGTAATAGGTATGTCATTGAGATGACAGGTGAGAGTGCAGGTAGAGATAGAATACAAATTCATAGCCTTCTGTATCACCAGCTGTGCAGGGTGGCAAGCCTGCTCGAAATTCCAAGCAGATGGTTGTTTGCGAAGTGAGTTGCTTTGGCAGAGAAAATAAACACCCAACGTGGGGCTCGAACCCACGACCCTGAGATTAAGAGTCTCATGCTCTACCGACTGAGCTAGCCAGGTACCTCAATAGTGAGTTTGACTTGGTTCGAATATCGTACATCCCAGTTTCTGCAAAATATGGTGATCAGTGAGTGTTGTTGATGGATCCTGTGGTGCAATCTGTTAGCGTGTTGTACTTATACAGCAGTATACAGTAATTCGATGCGAAGGTTATGAGTTCAAGCCCCACCAGGAGCAAGTATTCTTCTTGAAGCCCCGGCCTGTCTATTTCTTGTCCGGAAAATGATAATTTATTCAATTCATTTAGGAGTACAAGTCATCGGTAATAGGTATGTCATTGAGATGACAGGTGAGAGTGCAGGTAGAGATAGAATACAAATTCATAGCCTTCTGTATCACCAGCAATGCAGGGTGGCAAGCCTGCTCGAAATTCCAAGAGGATGGTTGTTTGCGAAGTGAGTTGGTGCTTCGGCAGAGAAAATAATCACCAAACGTGGAGCTCGAACCCACGACCCTGAGATTAAGAGTCTCATGCTCTACCGACTGAGCTAGCCAGGTACCTCAATAGTGAGTTTGACTTGGTTCGAATATCGTACATCCCAGTTTCTGCAAAATATGGTGATCAGTGAGTGTTGTTGATGGATCCTGTGGTGCAATCTGTTAGCGTGTTGTACTTATACAGCAGTATACAGTAATTCGATGCGAAGGTTATGAGTTCAAGCCCCACCAGGAGCAATGCAGGGTGCCACCTGCAATGCAGGGTGGCAAGCCTGCTCGAAATTCCAAGCAGATGGTTGTTTGCGAAGTGAGTTGTTACTTGGGCAGAGAATATAATCACCCAACGTGGGGCTCGAACCCACGACCATGAGATTAAGAGTCTCATGCTCTACCGACTGAGCTAGCCAGGTACCTCAATAGTGAGTTTGACTTGGTTCGAATATCGTACATCCCAGTTTCTGCTAAATATGGTGATCAGTGAGTGTTGTTGATGGATCCTGTGGTGCAATCTGTTAGCGTGTTGTACTTATACAGCAGTATACAGTAATTAGATGACAAGGTTATGAGTTCAAGCCCCACCAGGAGCAAGTATTCTTCTTGAAGCCTCTGCCTGTCTATTTCTATTCCGGAAAATGATAATTTATTCAAGCCATTTAGGAGTACAATTCATCGGTAATAGGGATGTCATTGAGATGACAGGTCAGAGTGCAGGCAGAGATAGAATACACATTCATAGCCTTCTGTATCACCAGCAATGCAGGGTGGCAAGCCTGCTCGAAATTCCAAGCAGATGGTTGTTTGCGAAGTGAGTTGGTGCTTCGGCAGAGAAAATAATCACCTAACGTGGGGCTCGAACCCACGACCCTGAGATTAAGAGTCTCATGCTCTACCGACATAGCTAGCCAGGTACCTCTATAGTAACATTTACTTGGTCCGAATATCATACAGCCCCGTTTCTGCCAAATATGGGGTTATGTGAGATTGTTGGTGATGGATCCTGTGGTGCAATCTGTTAGCGTGTTGTACTTATACAGCAGTATACAGTAATTCGATGCGAAGGTTATGAGTTCAAGCCCCACCAGGAGCAAGTATTCTTCTTGAAGCCTCTGCCTGTCTATTTCTATTCTGGAAAATTATAATTTATTCAAGCCATTTAGGAGTACAATTCATCGGTAATAGGGATGTCATTGAGATGACAGGTCAGTGTGCAGGCAGAGATAGAATACAAATTCATAGCCTTCTGTATCACCAGCAATGCAGGGTGGCAAGCCTGCTCGAAATTCCAAGAGGATGGTTGTTTGCGAAGTGAGTTGGTGCTTTGGCAGAGAAAATAAACACCCAAAGTGGGGCTCAAACCCACGACCCTGAGATTAAGAGTCTCATGATCTACTGACTGAGCTAGCCAGGTAACCATTAGTGACTATGACTTGGTTCGAATATCGTACATCCCAGTTTCTGCAAAATATGGTGATCAGTAAGTGTTGTTGATGGATCCTGTGGTGCAATCTGTTCGCGTGTTGTACTTATACAGCAGTATACAGTAATTCGATGCGAAGGTTATGAGTTCAAGCCCCACCAGGAGCAAGTATTCTTCTTGAAGCCCCTGCCTGTCTATTTCTTGTCCGGAAAATGATAATTTATTCAATCCATTTAGGAGTACAAGTCATCGGTAATAGGTATGTCATTGAGATGACAGGTGAGAGTGCAGGTAGAGATAGAATACAAATTCATAGCCTTCTGTATCACCAGCTGTGCAGGGTGGCAAGCCTGCTCGAAATTCCAAGCAGATGGTTGTTTGCGAAGTGCTTTGGCAGAGAAAATAAACACCCAACGTGGGGTTCGAACCCACGACCCTGAGATTAAGAGTCTCATGCTCTACCGACTGAGCTAGCCAGGTACCTCAATAGTGAGTTTGACTTGGTTCGAATATCGTACATCCCAGTTTCTGCAAAATATGGTGATCAGTGAGTGTTGTTGATGGATCCTGTGGTGCAATCTGTTAGCGTGTTGTACTTATACAGCAGTATACAGTAATTCGATGCGAAGGTTATGAGTTCAAGCCCCACCAGGAGCAAGTATTCTTCTTGAAGCCCCTGCCTGTCTATTTCTTGTCCGGAAAATGATAATTTATTCAATCCATTTAGGAGTACAAGTCATCGGTAATAGGTATGTCATTGAGATGACAGGTGAGAGTGCAGGTAGAGATAGAATACAAATTCATAGCCTTCTGTATCACCAGCTGTGCAGGGTGACAAGGCTGCTCGAAATTCCAAGAGGATGGTTGTTTGCGAAGTGAGTTGGTGCTTCGGCAGAGAAAATAATCACCTAACGTGGGGCTCGAACCCACGACCCTGAGATTAAGAGTCTCATGCTCTACCGACTGAGCTGGCCAGGCACCTGAATAGTTAGTTTGACTTGGTTTGAATATCGTACATCCCAGTTTCTGCAAAATATGGTGATCAGTGAGTGTTGTTGATGGACCCTGTGGTGCAATCTGTTAGCGTGTTGTACTTATACAGCAGTATACAGTAATTCGATGCGAAGGTTATGAGTTCAAGCCCCACCAGGAGCAATGCAGGGTGCCACCAGCAATGCAGGGTGGCAAGCCTGCTCGAAATTCCAAGCAGATGGTTGTTTGCAAAGTAATTTGGTACTTCGGCAGAGAAAATAGTCACCTAACGTGGGGCTCGAACCCACGACCCTGAGATTAAGAGTCTCATGCTCTACCGACTGAGCTAGCCAGGTACCTCAATATTGAGTTTGACTTGGTTCGAATATCGTACATCCCAGTTTCTGCAAAATATGGTGATCAGTGAGTGTTGTTGATGGATCCTGTGGTGCAATCTGTTCGCGTGTTGTACTTATACAGCAGTATACAGCAATTAGATGACAAGGTTATGAGTTCAAGCCCCACCAGGAGCAAGTATTCTTCTTGAAGCCTCTGCCTGTCTATTTCTATTCCGGAAAATGATAATTTATTCAATCCATTTAGGAGTACAATTCATCGGTAATAGGTATGTCATTGAGATGACAGGTGAGAGTGCAGGTAGAGATAGAATACAAATTCATAGCCTTCTGTATCACCAGCTGTGCAGGGTGGCAAGCCTGCTCGAAATTCCAAGAGGATGGTTGTTTGCGAAGTAAGTTGGTGCTTCGGCAGAGAAAATAATCACCAAACGTGGGGCTCGAACCCACAACCCTGAGATTAAGAGTCTCATGCTCTACCGACTGAGCTAGCCAGGTACCTCAATAGTGAGTTTGACTTGGTTCGAATATCGTACATCCCAGTTTCTGCAAAATATGGTGATCAGTGAGTGTTGTTGATGGATCCTGTGGTGCAATCTGTTAGCGTGTTGTACTTACACAGCAGTATACAGTAATTCGATGCGAAGGTTATGAGTTCAAGCCCCACCAGGAGCAAGTATTCTTCTTGAAGCCCCTGCCTGTCTATTTCTTGTCCGGAAAATGATAATTTATTCAATCCATTTAGGAGTACAAGTCATCGGTAATAGGTATGTCATTGAGATGACAGGTGAGAGTGCAGGTAGAGATAGAATACAAATTCATAGCCTTCTGTATCACCAGCAATGCAGGGTGGCAAGCCTGCTCGAAATTCCAAGAGGATGGTTGTTTGCGAAGTGAGTTGGTGCTTCGGCAGAGAAAATAATCACCAAACGTGGGGCTCGAACCCACGACCCTGAGATTAAGAGTCTCATGCTCTACCGACTGAGCTAGCCAGGTACCTCAATAGTGAGTTTGACTTGGTTCGAATATCGTACATCCCAGTTTCTGCAAAATATGGTGATCAGTGAGTGTTGTTGATGGATCCTGTGGTGCAATCTGTTAGCGTGTTGTACTTATACAGCAGTATACAGTAATTCGATGCGAAGGTTATGAGTTCAAGCCCCACCAGGAGCTGCAGGGTGCCACCTGCAATGCAGGGTGGCAAGCCTGCTCGAAATTCCAAGCAGCAAGTGAGTTGTTACTTGGGCAGAGAATATAATCACCCAACGTGGGGCTCGAACCCACGACCATGAGATTAAGAGTCTCATGCTCTACCGACTGAGCTAGCCAGGTACCTCAATAGTGAGTTTGACTTGGTTCGAATATCGTACATCCCAGTTTCTGCAAAATATGGTGATCAGTGAGTGTTGTTGATGGATCCTGTGGTGCAATCTGTTAGCGTGTTGTACTTATACAGCAGTATACAGCAATTAGATGACAAGGTTATGAGTTCAAGCCCCACCAGGAGCAAGTATTCTTCTTGAAGCCTCTGCCTGTCTATTTCTATTCCGGAAAATTATAATTTATTCAAGCCATTTAGGAGTACAATTCATCGGTAATAGGGATGTCATTGAGATGACAGGTCAGAGTGCAGGCAGAGATAGAATACAAATTCATAGCCTTCTGTATCACCAGCAATGCAGGGTGGCAAGCCTGCTCGAAATTCCAAGCAGATGGTTGTTTGCGAAGTGAGTTGGTGCTTCGGCAGAGAAAATAATCACCTAACGTGGGGCTCGAACCCACGACCCTGAGATTAAGAGTCTCATGCTCTACCGACTGAGCTAGCCAGGTACCTCTATAGTAATATTGACTTGGTCCGAATATCATACAGCCCCGTTTCTGCCAAATATGGGTTATGTGAGAGTGTTGGTGATGGATCCTGTGGTGCAATCTGTTAGCGTGTTGTACTTATACAGCAGTATACAGTAATTCGATGCGAAGGTTATGAGTTCAAGCCCCACCAGGAGCAAGTATTCTTCTTGAAGCCTCTGCCTGTCTATTTCTATTCTGGAAAATTATAATTTATTCAAGCCATTTAGGAGTACAATTCATCGGTAATAGGGATGTCATTGAGATGACAGGTCAGAGTGCAGGCAGAGATAGAATACAAATTCATAGCCTTCTGTATCACCAGCAATGCAGGGTGGCAAGCCTGCTCGAAATTCCAAGAGGATGGTTGTTTGCGAAGTGAGTTGGTGCTTTGGCAGAGAAAATAAACACCCAACGTGGGGCTCGAACCCACGACCCTGAGATTAAGAGTCTCATGCTCTACCGACTGAGCTAGCCAGGTAACCATTAGTGATTGTGACTTGGTTCGAATATCGTACATCCCAGTTTCTGCAAAATATGGTGATCAGTGAGTGTTGTTGATGGATCCTGTGGTGCAATCTGTTCGCGTGTTGTACTTATACAGCAGTATACAGTAATTCGATGCGAAGGTTATGAGTTCAAGCCCCACCAGGAGCAAGTATTCTTCTTGAAGCCCCTGCCTGTCTATTTCTTGTCCGGAAAATGATAATTTATTCAATCCATTTAGGAGTACAAGTCATCGGTAATAGGTATGTCATTGAGATGACAGGTGAGAGTGCAGGTAGAGATAGAATACAAATTCATAGCCTTCTGTATCACCAGCTGTGCAGGGTGGCAAGCCTGCTCGAAATTCCAAGCAGATGGTTGTTTGCGAAGTGAGTTGGCAGAGAAAATAATCACCCAAGAACCCACGACCCTGAGATTAAGAGTCTCATGCTCTACCGACTGAGCTAGCCAGGTACCTCAATAGTGAGTTTGACTTGGTTCGAATATCGTACATCCCAGTTTCTGCAAAATATGGTGATCAGTGAGTGTTGTTGATGGATCCTGTGGTGCAATCTGTTAGCGTGTTGTACTTATACAGCAGTATACAGTAATTCGATGCGAAGGTTATGAGTTCAAGCCCCACCAGGAGCAAGTATTCTTCTTGAAGGCCTGTCTATTTCTTGTCCGGAAAATGATAATTTATTCAATCCATTTAGGAGTACAAGTCATCGGTAATAGGTATGTCATTGAGATGACAGGTGAGAGTGCAGGTAGAGATAGAATACAAATTCATAGCCTTCTGTATCACCAGCTGTGCAGGGTGGCAAGGCTGCTCGAAATTCCAAGCAGATGGTTGTTTGCGAAGTGAGTTGGTGCTTCGGCAGAGAAAATAATCACCTAACGTGGGGCTCGAACCCACGACCCTGAGATTAAGAGTCTCATGCTCTACCGACTGAGCTAGCCAGGTACCTCAATAGTGAGTTTGACTTGGTTCGAATATCGTACATCCCAGTTTCTGCAAAATATGGTGATCAGTGAGTGTTGTTGATGGATCCTGTGGTGCAATCTGTTCGCGTGTTGTACTTATACAGCAGTATACAGCAATTAGATGACAAGGTTATGAGTTCAAGCCCCACCAGGAGCAAGTATTCTTCTTGAAGCCTCTGCCTGTCTATTTCTATTCCGGAAAATGATAATTTATTCAATCCATTTAGGAGTACAATTCAACGGTAATAGGTATGTCATTGAGATGACAGGTCAGAGTGCAGGCAGAGATAGAATACAAATTCATAGCCTTCTGTATCACCAGCAATGCAGGGTGGCAAGCCTGCTCGAAATTCCAAGAGGATGGTTGTTTGCGAAGTGAGTTGGTGCTTCGGCAGAGAAAATAATCACCTAACGTGGGGCTCGAACCCACGACCCTGAGATTAAGAGTCTCATGCTCTACCGACTGAGCTAGCCAGGTACCTCAATAGTGAGTTTGACTTGGTTCGAATATCGTACATCCCAGTTTCTGCAAAATATGGTGATCAGTGAGTGTTGTTGATGGATCCTGTGGTGCAATCTGTTAGCGTGTTGTACTTATACAGCAGTATACAGTAATTTGATGCGAAGGTTATGAGTTCAAGCCCCACCAGGAGCAAGTATTCTTCTTGAAGCCCCTGCCTGTCTATTTCTTGTCCGGAAAATGATAATTTATTCAATCCATTTAGGAGTACAAGTCATCGGTAATAGGTATGTCATTGAGATGACAGGTCAGAGTGCAGGCAGAGATAGAATACAAATTCATAGCCTTCTGTATCACCAGCTGTGCAGGGTGGCAAGCCTGCTCGAAATTCCAAGCAGATGGTTGTTTGCGAAGTGAGTTGGTACTTCGGCAGAGAAAATAATCACCTAACGTGGGGCTCGAACCCACGACCCTGAGATTAAGAGTCTCATGCTCTACCGACTGAGCTAGCCAGGTACCTCAATAGTGAGTTTGACTTGGTTCGAATATCGTACATCCCAGTTTCTGCAAAATATGGTGATCAGTGAGTGTTGTTGATGGATCCTGTGGTGCAATCTGTTAGCGTGTTGTACTTATACAGCAGTATACAGTAATTCGATGCGAAGGTTATGAGTTCAAGCCCCACCAGGAGCAAGTATTCTTCTTGAAGCCTCTGCCTGTCTATTTCTATTCCGGAAAATGATAATTTATTCAATATTTAGGAGTACAATTCATCGGTAATAGGATGTCATTGAGATGACAGGTCAGAGTGCAGGCAGAGATAGAATACAAATTCATAGCCTTCTGTATCACCAGCAATGCAGGGTGGCAAGCCTGCTCGAAATTCCAAGAGGATGGTTGTTTGCGAAGTGAGTTGGTGCTTTGGCAGAGAAAATAAACACCCAACGTGGGGCTCGAACCCACGACCCTGAGATTAAGAGTCTCATGCTCTACCGACTGAGCTAGCCAGGTAACCATTAGTGATTTTGACTTGGTTCGAATATCGTACATCCCAGTTTCTGCAAAATATGGTGATCAGTGAGTGTTGTTGATGGATCCTGTGGTGCAATCTGTTAGCGTGTTGTACTTATACAGCAGTATACAGTAATTCGATGCGAAGGTTATGAGTTCAAGCCCCACCAGGAGCAAGTATTCTTCTTGAAGCCCCTGCCTGTCTATTTCTATTCCGGAAAATGATAATTTATTCAATCCATTTAGGAGTACAATTCATCGGTAATAGGTATGTCATTGAGATGACAGGTCAGAGTGCAGGCAGAGATAGAATACAAATTCATATCCTTCTGTATCACCAGCTGTGCAGGGTGGCAAGCCTGCTCGAAATTCCAAGCAGATGGTTGTTTGCGAAGTGAGTTGGTACTTCGGCAGAGAAAATAATCACCTAACGTGGGGCTCGAACCCACGACCCTGAGATTAAGAGTCTCATGCTCTACCGACTGAGCTAGCCAGGTACCTCAATAGTGAGTTTGACTTGGTTCGAATATCGTACATCCCAGTTTCTGCAAAATATGGTGATCAGTGAGTGTTGTTGATGGATCCTGTGGTGCAATCTGTTAGCGTGTTGTACTTATACAGCAGTATACAGTAATTCGATGCGAAGGTTATGAGTTCAAGCCCCACCAGGAGCAAGTATTCTTCTTGAAGCCTCTGCCTGTCTATTTCTATTCCGGAAAATGATAATTTATTCAATCCATTTAGGAGTACAATTCATCGGTAATAGGGATGTCATTGAGATGACAGGTCAGAGTGCAGGCAGAGATAGAATACAAATTCATAGCCTTCTGTATCACCAGCAATGCAGGGTGGCAAGCCTGCTCGAAATTCCAAGAGGATGGTTGTTTGCGAAGTGAGTTGGTGCTTTGGCAGAGAAAATAAACACCCAACGTGGGGCTCGAACCCACGACCCTGAGATTAAGAGTCTCATGCTCTACCGACTGAGCTAGCCAGGTAACCATTAGTGATTGTGACTTGGTTCGAATATCGTACATCCCAGTTTCTGCAAAATATGGTGATCAGTGAGTGTTGTTGATGGATCCTGTGGTGCAATCTGTTAGCGTGTTGTACTTATACAGCAGTATACAGTAATTCGATGCGAAGGTTATGAGTTCAAGCCCCACCAGGAGCAAGTATTCTTCTTGAAGCCCCTGCCTGTCTATTTCTATTCCGGAAAATGATAATTTATTCAATCCCTGGCTAGCTCAGTCGGTAGAGCATGAGACTCTTAATCTCAGGGTCGTGGGTTCGAGCCCCACGTTAGGTGATTATTTTCTCTGCCGAAGCACCAACTCACTTCGCAAACAACCATCTGCTTGGAATTTCGAGCAGGCTTGCCACCCTGCATTGCTGGTGATACAGAAGGCTATGAATTTGTATTCTATCTCTGCCTGCACTCTGACCTGTCATCTCAATGACATACCTATTACCGATGAATTGTACTCCTAAATGGATTGAATAAATTATCATTTTCCGGAATAGAAATAGACAGGCAGAGGCTTCAAGAAGAATACTTGCTCCTGGTGGGGCTTGAACTCATAACCTTCGCATCGAATTACTGTATACTGCTGTATAAGTACAACACGCTAACAGATTGCACCACAGGATCCATCAACAACACTCACTGATCACCATATTTTGCAGAAACTGGGATGTACGATATTCGAACCAAGTCAATATTACTATAGAGGTACCTGGCTAGCTCAGTCGGTAGAGCATGAGACTCTTAATCTCAGGGTCGTGGGTTCGAGCCCCACGTTAGGTGATTATTTTCTCTGCCAAAGCACCAACTCACTTCGCAAACAACCATCTGCTTGGAATTTCGAGCAGGCTTGCCACCCTGCATTGCTGGTGATACAGAAGGCTATGAATTTGTATTCTATCTCTGCCTGCACTCTGACCTGTCATCTCAATGACATCCCTATTACCGATGAATTGTACTCCTAAAACAGGCAGGGGCTTCAAGAAGAATACTTGCTCCTGGTGGGGCTTGAACTCATAACCTTCGCATCGAATTACTGTATACTGCTGTATAAGTACAACACGCTAACAGATTGCACCACAGGATCCATCAACAACACTCACTGATCACCATATTTTGCAGAAACTGGGATGTACGATATTCGAACCAAGTCAAATCACTATTGAGGTACCTGGCTAGCTCAGTCGGTAGAGCATGAGACTCTTAATCTCAGGGTCGTGGGTTCGAGCCCCACGTTAGGTGATTATTTTCTCTGCCGAAGCACCAACTCACTTCGCAAACAACCATCTGCTTGGAATTTCGAGCAGGCTTGCCACCCTGCACAGCTGGTGATACAGAAGGCTATGAATTTGTATTCTATCTCTGCCTGCACTCTGACCTGTCATCTCAATGACATACCTATTACCGATGAATTGTACTCCTAAATGGATTGAATAAATTATCATTTTCCGGAATAGAAATAGACAGGCAGGGGCTTCAAGAAGAATACTTGCTCCTGGTGGGGCTTGAACTCATAACCTTCGCATCGAATTACTGTATACTGCTGTATAAGTACAACACGCTAACAGATTGCACCACAGGATCCATCAACAACACTCACTGATCACCATATTTTGCAGAAACTGGGATGTACGATATTCGAACCAAGTCAAACTCACTATTGAGGTACCTGGCTAGCTCAGTCGGTAGAGCATGAGACTCTTAATCTCAGGGTCGTGGGTTCGAGCCCCACGTTAGGTGATTATTTTCTCTGCCGAAGCACCAACTCACTTCGCAAACAACCATCCTCTTGGAATTTCGAGCAGGCTTGCCACCCTGCATTGCTGGTGATACAGAAGGCTATGAATTTGTATTCTATCTCTGCCTGCACTCTGACCTGTCATCTCAATGACATCCCTATTACCGATGAATTGTACTCCTAAATGGATTGAATAAATTATCATTTTCCGGAATAGAAATAGACAGGCAGAGGCTTCAAGAAGAATACTTGCTCCTGGTGGGGCTTGAACTCATAACCTTCGCATCGAATTACTGTATACTGCTGTATAAGTACAACACGCTAACAGATTGCACCACAGGATCCATCAACAACACTCACTGATCACCATATTTTGCAGAAACTGGGATGTACGATATTCGAACCAAGTCAAACTCACTATTGAGGTACCTGGCTAGCTCAGTCGGTAGAGCATGAGACTCTTAATCTCAGGGTCGTGGGTTCGAGCCCCACGTTAGGTGATTATTTTCTCTGCCGAAGTACCAACTCACTTCGCAAACAACCATCTGCTTGGAATTTCGAGCAGGCTTGCCACCCTGCACAGCTGGTGATACAGAAGGCTATGAATTTGTATTCTATCTCTGCCTGCACTCTGACCTGTCATCTCAATGACATACCTATTACCGATGAATTGTACTCCTAAATGGATTGAATAAATTATCATTTTCCGGAATAGAAATAGACAGGCAGAGGCTTCAAGAAGAATACTTGCTCCTGGTGGGGCTTGAACTCATAACCTTCGCATCTAATTACTGTATACTGCTGTATAAGTACAACACGCTAACAGATTGCACCACATGAGACTCAACTCACTATTGAGGTACCTGGCTAGCTCAGTCGGTAGAGCATGAGACTCTTACTGCTATATAATCTCAGGGTCGTGGGTCACGAGTACCTGGCTAGCCCCGGTAGAGCATGAGACTCTTAATTCAGGGTCGTGGGTTGCCCCACGTTTATTTTCTCTGCCGAAGCACCAACTCACTTCGCAAACAACCATCTGCTTGGAATTTCGAGCAGGCTTGCCACCCTGCACAGCTGGTGATACAGAAGGCTATGAATTTGTATTCTATCTCTGCCTGCACTCTGACCTGTCATCTCAATGACATACCTATTACCGATGAATTGTACTCCTAAATGGATTGAATAAATTATCATTTTCCGGAATAGAAATAGACAGGCAGAGGCTTCAAGAAGAATACTTGCTCCTGGTGGGGCTTGAACTCATAACCTTCGCATCGAATTACTGTATACTGCTGTATAAGTACAACACGCTAACAGATTGCACCACAGGATCCATCAACAACACTCACTGATCACCATATTTTGCAGAAACTGGGATGTACGATATTCGAACCAAGTCAAATCACTATTGAGGTACCTGGCTAGCTCAGTCGGTAGAGCATGAGACTCTTAATCGGGTCGTGGGTTCGAGCCCCACGTTAGGTGATTATTTTCTCTGCCGAAGCACCAACTCACTTCGCAAACAACCATCTGCTTGGAATTTCGAGCAGGCTTGCCACCCTGCACAGCTGGTGATACAGAAGGCTATGAATTTGTATTCTATCTCTGCCTGCACTCTGACCTGTCATCTCAATGACATACCTATTACCGATGAATTGTACTCCTAAATGGATTGAATAAATTATCATTTTCCGGAATAGAAATAGACAGGCAGAGGCTTCAAGAAGAATACTTGCTCCTGGTGGGGCTTGAACTCATAACCTTCGCATCGAATTACTGTATACTGCTGTATAAGTACAACACGCTAACAGATTGCACCACAGGATCCATCAACAACACTCACTGATCACCATATTTTGCAGAAACTGGGATGTACGATATTCGAACCAAGTCAAACTCACTATTGAGGTACCTGGCTAGCTCAGTCGGTAGAGCATGAGACTCTTAATCTCAGGGTCGTGGGTTCGAGCCCCACGTTAGGTGATTATTTTCTCTGCCGAAGCACCAACTCACTTCGCAAACAACCATCCTCTTGGAATTTCGAGCAGGCTTGCCACCCTGCACAGCTGGTGATACAGAAGGCTATGAATTTGTATTCTATCTCTGCCTGCACTCTGACCTGTCATCTCAATGACATCCCTATTACCGATGAATTGTACTCCTAAATGGATTGAATAAATTATCATTTTCCGGAATAGAAATAGACAGGCAGAGGCTTCAAGAAGAATACTTGCTCCTGGTGGGGCTTGAACTCATAACCTTCGCATCGAATTACTGTATACTGCTGTATAAGTACAACACGCTAACAGATTGCACCACAGGATCCATCAACAACACTCACTGATCACCATATTTTGCAGAAACTGGGATGTACGATATTCGAACCAAGTCAAACTCACTATTGAGGTACCTGGCTAGCTCAGTCGGTAGAGCATGAGACTCTTAATCTCAGGTCGTGGGTTCGAGCCCCACGTTAGGTGATTATTTTCTCTGCCGAAGTCGCAAACAACCATCTGCTTGGAATTTCGAGCAGGCTTGCCACCCTGCACAGCTGGTGATACAGAAGGCTATGAATTTGTATTCTATCTCTTATCTGACCTGTCATCTCGATCTGTACCTAAATGGATTGAATAAATTATCATTTTCCGGAATAGAAATAGACAGGTCGCACCTGTATACTGCTGTATAAGTACAACACGCTAACAGATTGCACCACAGGATCCATCAACAACACTCACTGATCAACTCAGTCAAACTCACTTACCTGGCTAGCTCAAAGAGCATGAGACTCTTAATCTCATGGGTTCGAGCCCCACGTTAGGTGATTATTTTCTCTGCCGAAGTACCAACTCACTTCGCAAACAACCATCTGCTTGGAATTTCGAGCAGGCTTGCCACCCTGCACAGCTGGTGATACAGAAGGCTATGAATTTGTATTCTATCTCTGCCTGCACTCTGACCTGTCATCTCAATGACATCCCTATTACCGATGAATTGTAGTCCTAAATGGCTTGAATAAATTATAATTTTCCGGAATAGAAATAGACAGGCAGGGCTTCAAGAAGAATACTTGCTCCTGGTGGGGCTTGAACTCATAACCTTTGCATCAAATTACTGTATGCTGCTGTATAAGTACAACACGCTAACAGATTGCACCACAGGATCCATCAACAACACTCACTGATCACCATATTTTGCAGAAACTGGGATGTACGATATTCGAACCAAGTCAAACTCACTATTGAGGTACCTGGCTAGCTCAGTCGGTAGAGCATGAGACTCTTAATCTCAGGGTCGTGGGTTCGAGCCCCACGTTAGGTGATTATTTTCTCTGCCAAAGCACCAACTCACTTCGCAAACAACCATCTGCTTGGAATTTCGAGCAGGCTTGCCACCCTGCATTGCTGGTGATACAGAAGGCTATGAATTTGTATTCTATCTCTGCCTGCACTCTGACCTGTCATCTCAATGACATCCCTATTACCGATGAATTGTACTCCTAAATGGATTGAATAAATTATCATTTTCCGGAATAGAAATAGACAGGCAGAGGCTTCAAGAAGAATACTTGCTCCTGGTGGGGCTTGAACTCATAACCTTCGCATCGAATTACTGTATACTGCTGTATAAGTACAACACGCTAACAGATTGCACCACAGGATCCATCAACAACACTCACTGATCACCATATTTTGCAGAAACTGGGATGTACGATATTCGAACCAAGTCAAATCACTATTGAGGTTACCTGGCTAGCTCAGTCGGTAGAGCATGAGACTCTTAATCTCAGGGTCGTGGGTTCGAGCCCCACGTTGGGTGTTTATTTTCTCTGCCAAAGCACCAACTCACTTCGCAAACAACCATCCTCTTGGAATTTCGAGCAGGCTTGCCACCCTGCATTGCTGGTGATACAGAAGGCTATGAATTTGTATTCTATCTCTGCCTGCACTCTGACCTGTCATCTCAATGACATCCCTATTACCGATGAATTGTACTCCTAAATGGATTGAATAAATTATCATTTTCCGGAATAGAAATAGACAGGCAGAGGCTTCAAGAAGAATACTTGCTCCTGGTGGGGCTTGAACTCATAACCTTCGCATCGAATTACTGTATACTGCTGTATAAGTACAACACGCTAACAGATTGCACCACAGGATCCATCAACAACACTCACTGATCACCATATTTTGCAGAAACTGGGATGTACGATATTCGAACCAAGTCAAACTCACTATTGAGGTACCTGGCTAGCTCAGTCGGTAGAGCATGAGACTCTTAATCTCAGGGTCGTGGGTTCGAGCCCCACGTTGGGTGTTTATTTTCTCTGCCAAAGCACCAACTCACTTCGCAAACAACCATCCTCTTGGAATTTCGAGCAGGCTTGCCACCCTGCATTGCTGGTGATACAGAAGGCTATGAATTTGTATTCTATCTCTGCCTGCACTCTGACCTGTCATCTCAATGACATCCCTATTACCGATGAATTGTACTCCTAAATGGATTGAATAAATTATCATTTTCCGGAATAGAAATAGACAGGCAGAGGCTTCAAGAAGAATACTTGCTCCTGGTGGGGCTTGAACTCATAACCTTCGCATCGAATTACTGTATACTGCTGTATAAGTACAACACGCTAACAGATTGCACCACAGGATCCATCATCAACAACACTCACTGATCACCATATTTTGCAGAAACTGGGATGTACGATATTCGAACCAAGTCAAATCACTATTGAGGTACCTGGCTAGCTCAGTCGGTAGAGCATGAGACTCTTAATCTCAGGGTCGTGGGTTCGAGCCCCACGTTAGGTGATTATTTTCTCTGCCGAAGCACCAACTCACTTCGCAAACAACCATCTGCTTGGAATTTCGAGCAGGCTTGCCACCCTGCACAGCTGGTGATACAGAAGGCTATGAATTTGTATTCTATCTCTGCCTGCACTCTGACCTGTCATCTCAATGACATACCTATTACCGATGAATTGTACTCCTAAATGGATTGAATAAATTATCATTTTCCGGAATAGAAATAGACAGGGCAGGCTTCAAGAAGAATACTTGCTCCTGGTGGGGCTTGAACTCATAACCTTCGCATCGAATTACTGTATACTGCTGTATAAGTACAACACGCTAACAGATTGCACCACAGGATCCATCAACAACACTCACTGATCACCATATTTTGCAGAAACTGGGATGTACGATATTCGAACCAAGTCACAATCACTAATGGTTACCTGGCTAGCTCAGTCGGTAGAGCATGAGACTCTTAATCTCAGGGTCGTGGGTTCGAGCCCCACGTTGGGTGTTTATTTTCTCTGCCAAAGCACCAACTCACTTCGCAAACAACCATCCTCTTGGAATTTCGAGCAGGCTTGCCACCCTGCACAGCTGGTGATACAGAAGGCTATGAATTTGTATTCTATCTCTGCCTGCACTCTGACCTGTCATCTCAATGACATACCTATTACCGATGAATTGTACTCCTAAATGGATTGAATAAATTATCATTTTCCGGAATAGAAATAGACAGGCAGGGGCTTCAAGAAGAATACTTGCTCCTGGTGGGGCTTGAACTCAAAACCTTCGCATCGAATTACTGTATACTGCTGTATAAGTACAACACGCTAACAGATTGCACCACAGGATCCATCAACAACACTCACTGATCACCATATTTTGCAGAAACTGGGATGTACGATATTCGAACCAAGTCAAACTCACTATTGAGGTACCTGGCTAGCTCAGTCGGTAGAGCATGAGACTCTTAATCTCAGGGTCGTGGGTTCGAGCCCCACGTTAGGTGATTATTTTCTCTGCCGAAGCACCAACTCACTTCGCAAACAACCATCTGCTTGGAATTTCGAGCAGGCTTGCCACCCTGCACAGCTGGTGATACAGAAGGCTATGAATTTGTATTCTATCTCTGCCTGCACTCTGACCTGTCATCTCAATGACATCCCTATTACCGATGAATTGTACTCCTAAATGGCTTGAATAAATTATAATTTTCCAGAATAGAAATAGACAGGCAGAGGCTTCAAGAAGAATACTTGCTCCTGGTGGGGCTTGAACTCATAACCTTCGCATCGAATTACTGTATACTGCTGTATAAGTACAACACGCTAACAGATTGCACCACAGGATCCATCAACAACACTCACTGATCACCATATTTTGCAGAAACTGGGATGTATGATATTCGAACCAAGTCTAAATTACTATAGAGGTACCTGGCTAGCTCAGTCGGTAGAGCATGAGACTCTTAATCTCAGGGTCGTGGGTTCGAGCCCCACGTTAGGTGATTATTTTCTCTGCCGAAGCACCAACTCACTTCGCAAACAACCATCTGCTTGGAATTTCGAGCAGGCTTGCCACCCTGCACAGCTGGTGATACAGAAGGCTATGAATTTGTATTCTATCTCTGCCTGCACTCTGACCTGTCATCTCAATGACATACCTATTACCGATGAATTGTACTCCTAAATGGATTGAATAAATTATCATTTTCCGGAATAGAAATAGACAGGAAATAGACAGGCAGGGGCTTCAAGAAGAATACTTGCTCCTGGTGGGGCTTGAACTCATAACCTTCGCATCGAATTACTGTATACTGCTGTATAAGTACAACACGCGAACAGATTGCACCACAGGATCCATCAACAACACTCACTGATCACCATATTTTGCAGAAACTGGGATGTACGATATTCGAACCAAGTCACAATCACTAATGGTTACCTGGCTAGCTCATTCGGTAGAGCATGAGACTCTTAATCTCAGGGTCGTGGGTTCGAGCCCCACGTTAGGTGTTTATTTTCTCTGCCGAAGCACCAACTCACTTCGCAAACAGCCATTCTCTTGGAATTTCGAGCAGCCTTGCCACCCTGCATAGTTGGTGATACAGAAGGCTAAGAATTTGAATTCTATCTCTGACTGCACTCTGACCTGTCATCTCAATGACATCCCTATTACCGATGAATTGTACTTGAATAAATTATCATTTTCCGGAATAGAAATAGACAGGCAGAATTCTTCTTCTTCAAGAAGAATACTTGCTCCTGGTGGGGCTTGAACTCATAACCTTCGCATCGAATTACTGTATACTGCTGTATAAGTACAACACGCTAACAGATTGCACCACAGGATCCATCAACAACACTCACTGATCACCATATTTTGCAGAAACTGGGATGTACGATATTCGAACCAAGTCAAATTCACTATTGAGGTACCTGGCTAGCTCAGTCGGTAGAGCATGAGACTCTTAATCTCAGGGTCGTGGGTTCGAGCCCCACGTTAGGTGATTATTTTCTCTGCCGAAGTACCAACTCACTTCGCAAACAACCATCTGCTTGGAATTTCGAGCAGGCTTGCCACCCTGCACAGCTGGTGATACAGAAGGCTATGAATTTGTATTCTATCTCTGCCTGCACTCTGACCTGTCATCTCAATGACATACCTATTACCGATGAATTGTACTCCTAAATGGATTGAATAAATTATCATTTTCCGGAATAGAAATAGACAGGCAGAGGCTTCAAGAAGAATACTTGCTCCTGGTGGGGCTTGAACTCATAACCTTCGCATCGAATTACTGTATACTGCTGTATAAGTACAACACGCTAACAGATTGCACCACAGGATCCATCAACAACACTCACTGATCACCATATTTTGCAGAAACTGGGATGTACGATATTCGAACCAAGTCACAATCACTAATGGTTACCTGGCTAGCTCAGTCGGTAGAGCATGAGACTCTTAATCTCAGGGTCGTGGGTTCGAGCCCCACGTTGGGTGTTTATTTTCTCTGCCAAAGCACCAACTCACTTCGCAAACAACCATCCTCTTGGAATTTCGAGCAGGCTTGCCACCCTGCATTGCTGGTGATACAGAAGGCTATGAATTTGTATTCTATCTCTGCCTGCACTCTGACCTGTCATCTCAATGACATCCCTATTACCGATGAATTGTACTCCTAAATGGCTTGAATAAATTATAATTTTCCAGAATAGAAATAGACAGGCAGAGGCTTCAAGAAGAATACTTGCTCCTGGTGGGGCTTGAACTCATAACCTTCGCATCGAATTACTGTATACTGCTGTATAAGTACAACACGCTAACAGATTGCACCACAGGATCCATCAACAACACTCTCACATAACCCCATATTTGGCAGAAACGGGGCTGTATAATATTCGGACCAAGTCTATATTACTATAGAGGTACCTGGCTAGCTCAGTCGGTAGAGCATGAGACTCTTAATCTCAGGGTCGTGGGTTCGAGCCCCACGTTAGGTGATTATTTTCTCTGCCGAAGTACCAACTCACTTCGCAAACAACCATCTGCTTGGAATTTCGAGCAGGCTTGCCACCCTGCACAGCTGGTGATACAGAAGGCTATGAATTTGTATTCTATCTCTGCCTGCACTCTGACCTGTCATCTCAATGACATCCCTATTACCGATGAATTGTACTCCTAAATGGATTGAATAAATTATCATTTTCCGGACAAGAAATAGACAGGCAGGGGCTTCAAGAAGAATACTTGCTCCTGGTGGGGCTTGAACTCATAACCTTCGCATCGAATTACTGTATACTGCTGTATAAGTACAACACGCTAACAGATTGCACCACAGGATCCATCAACAACACTCACTGATCACCATATTTTGCAGAAACTGGGATGTACGATATTCGAACCAAGTCACAATCACTAATGGTTACCTGGCTAGCTCAGTCGGTAGAGCATGAGACTCTTAATCTCAGGGTCGTGGGTTCGAGCCCCACGTTGGGTGTTTATTTTCTCTGCCAAAGCACCAACTCACTTCGCAAACAACCATCCTCTTGGAATTTCGAGCAGGCTTGCCACCCTGCATTGCTGGTGATACAGAAGGCTATGAATTTGTATTCTATCTCTGCCTGCACTCTGACCTGTCATCTCAATGACATCCCTATTACCGATGAATTGTACTCCTAAATGGATTGAATAAATTATCATTTTCCGGAATAGAAATAGACAGGCAGAGGCTTCAGAGGCTTCGAAGAAGAATACTTGCTCCTGGTGGGGCTTGAACTCATAACCTTCGCATCGAATTACTGTATACTGCTGTATAAGTACAACACGCTAACAGATTGCACCACAGGATCCATCAACAACACTCACTGATCACCATATTTTGCAGAAACTGGGATGTACGATATTCGAACCAAGTCAAACTCACTATTGAGGTACCTGGCTAGCTCAGTCGGTAGAGCATGAGACTCTTAATCTCAGGGTCGTGGGTTCGAGCCCCACGTTAGGTGATTATTTTCTCTGCCGAAGTACCAACTCACTTCGCAAACAACCATCTGCTTGGAATTTCGAGCAGGCTTGCCACCCTGCACAGCTGGTGATACAGAAGGCTATGAATTTGTATTCTATCTCTGCCTGCACTCTGACCTGTCATCTCAATGACATACCTATTACCGATGAATTGTACTCCTAAACGGATTGAATAAATTATCATTTTCCGGAATAGAAATAGACAGGCAGGGGCTTCAAGAAGAATACTTGCTCCTGGTGGGGCTTGAACTCAAAACCTTCGCATCGAATTACTGTATACTGCTGTATAAGTACAACACGCTAACAGATTGCACCACAGGATCCATCAACAACACTCACTGATCACCATATTTTGCAGAAACTGGGATGTACGATATTCGAACCAAGTCTCAAGCACTAATGGTTACCTGGCTAGCTCAGTCGGTAGAGCATGAGACTCTTAATCTCAGGGTCGTGGGTTCGAGCCCCACGTTGGGTGTTTATTTTCTCTGCCAAAGCACCAACTCACTTCGCAAACAACCATCCTCTTGGAATTTCGAGCAGGCTTGCCACCCTGCATTGCTGGTGATACAGAAGGCTATGAATTTGTATTCTATCTCTGCCTGCACTCTGACCTGTCATCTCAATGACATCCCTATTACCGATGAATTGTACTCCTAAATGGATTGAATAAATTATCATTTTCCGGAATAGAAATAGACAGGCAGAGGCTTCAAGAAGAATACTTGCTCCTGGTGGGGCTTGAACTCATAACCTTCGCATCGAATTACTGTATACTGCTGTATAAGTACAACACGCTAACAGATTGCACCACAGGATCCATCAACAACACTCACTGATCACCATATTTTGCAGAAACTGGGATGTACGATATTCGAACCAAGTCAAACTCACTATTGAGGTACCTGGCTAGCTCAGTCGGTAGAGCATGAGACTCTTAATCTCAGGGTCGTGGGTTCGAGCCCCACGTTAGGTGATTATTTTCTCTGCCGAAGTACCAACTCACTTCGCAAACAACCATCTGCTTGGAATTTCGAGCAGGCTTGCCACCCTGCACAGCTGGTGATACAGAAGGCTATGAATTTGTATTCTATCTCTGCCTGCACTCTGACCTGTCATCTCAATGACATACCTATTACCGATGAATTGTACTCCTAAACGGATTGAATAAATTATCATTTTCCGGAATAGAAATAGACAGGCAGGGGCTTCAAGAAGAATACTTGCTCCTGGTGGGGCTTGAACTCATAACCTTCGCATCGAATTACTGTATACTGCTGTATAAGTACAACACGCTAACAGATTGCACCACAGGATCCATCAACAACACTCACTGATCACCATATTTTGCAGAAACTGGGATGTACGATATTCGAACCAAGTCAAACTCACTATTGAGGTACCTGGCTAGCTCAGTCGGTAGAGCATGAGACTCTTAATCTCAGGGTCGTGGGTTCGAGCCCCACGTTAGGTGATTATTTTCTCTGCCGAAGCACCAACTCACTTCGCAAACAACCATCTGCTTGGAATTTCGAGCAGGCTTGCCACCCTGCACAGCTGGTGATACAGAAGGCTATGAATTTGTATTCTATCTCTGCCTGCACTCTGACCTGTCATCTCAATGACATACCTATTACCGATGACTTGTACTCCTAAATGGATGGAATAAATTATCATTTTCCGGAGAAGAAATAGACAGGCAGGGGCTTCAAGAAGAATACTTGCTCCTGGTGGGGCTTGAACTCATAACCTTGGCATCAAATTACTGTATACTGCTGTATAAGTACAACACGCTAACAGATTGCACCACAGGATCCATCACCAACACTCACTGATCACCATATTTTGCAGAAACTGGGATGTACGATATTCGAACCAAGTCAAACTCACTATTGAGGTACCTGGCTAGCTCAGTCGGTAGAGCATGAGACTCTTAATCTCAGGGTCGTGGGTTCGAGCCCCACGTTAGGTGATTATTTTCTCTGCCGAAGCACCAACTCACTTCGCAAACAACCATCCTCTTGGAATTTCGAGCAGGCTTGCCACCCTGCACAGCTGGTGATACAGAAGGCTATGAATTTGTATTCTATCTCTGCCTGCACTCTGACCTGTCATCTCAATGACATACCTATTACCGATGAATTGTACTCCTAAATGGATTGAATAAATTATCATTTTCCGGAATAGAAATAGACAGGCAGAGGCTTCAAGAAGAATACTTGCTCCTGGTGGGGCTTGAACTCATAACCTTCGCATCGAATTACTGTATACTGCTGTATAAGTACAACACGCTAACAGATTGCACCACAGGATCCATCAACAACACTCACTGATCACCATATTTTGCAGAAACTGGGATGTACGATATTCGAACCAAGTCAAACTCACTATTGAGGTACCTGGCTAGCTCAGTCGGTAGAGCATGAGACTCTTAATCTCAGGGTCGTGGGTTCGAGCCCCACGTTAGGTGATTATTTTCTCTGCCGAAGCACCAACTCACTTCGCAAACAACCATCTGCTTGGAATTTCGAGCAGGCTTGCCACCCTGCACAGCTGGTGATACAGAAGGCTATGAATTTGTATTCTATCTCTGCCTGCACTCTGACCTGTCATCTCAATGACATACCTATTACCGATGAATTGTACTCCTAAATGGATTGAATAAATTATCATTTTCCGGAATAGAAATAGACAGGCAGGGGCTTCAAGAAGAATACTTGCTCCTGGTGGGGCTTGAACTCATAACCTTCGCATCGAATTACTGTATACTGCTGTATAAGTACAACACGCTAACAGATTGCACCACAGGATCCATCAACAACACTCACTGATCACCATATTTTGCAGAAACTGGGATGTACGATATTCGAACCAAGTCAAACTCACTATTGAGGTACCTGGCTAGCTCAGTCGGTAGAGCATGAGACTCTTAATCTCAGGGTCGTGGGTTCGAGCCCCACGTTAGGTGATTATTTTCTCTGCCGAAGTACCAACTCACTTCGCAAACAACCATCTGCTTGGAATTTCGAGCAGGCTTGCCACCCTGCACAGCTGGTGATACAGAAGGCTATGAATTTGTATTCTATCTCTGCCTGCACTCTGACCTGTCATCTCAATGACATACCTATTACCGATGAATTGTACTCCTAAACGGATTGAATAAATTATCATTTTCCGGAATAGAAATAGACAGGCAGGGGCTTCAAGAAGAATACTTGCTCCTGGTGGGGCTTGAACTCATAACCTTCGCATCGAATTACTGTATACTGCTGTATAAGTACAACACGCGAACAGATTGCACCACAGGATCCATCAACAACACTCACTGATCACCATATTTTGCAGAAACTGGGATGTACGATATTCGAACCAAGTCTAAATCACTAATGGTTACCTGGCTAGCTCAGTCGGTAGAGCATGAGACTCTTAATCTCAGGGTCGTGGGTTCGAGCCCCACGTTAGGTGATTATTTTCTCTGCCGAAGCACCAACTCACTTCGCAAACAACCATCTGCTTGGAATTTCGAGCAGGCTTGCCACCCTGCACAGCTGGTGATACAGAAGGCTATGAATTTGTATTCTATCTCTGCCTGCACTCTGACCTGTCATCTCAATGACATACCTATTACCGATGAATTGTACTCCTAAATGGCTTGAATAAATTATAATTTTCCGGAATAGAAATAGACAGGCAGGGGCTTCAAGAAGAATACTTGAATACTTGCTCCTGGTGGGGCTTGAACTCATAACCTTCGCATCGAATTACTGTATACTGCTGTATAAGTACAACACGCTAACAGATTGCACCACAGGATCCATCAACAACACTCACTGATCACCATATTTTGCAGAAACTGGGATGTACGATATTCGAACCAAGTCAAACTCACTATTGAGGTACCTGGCTAGCTCAGTCGGTAGAGCATGAGACTCTTAATCTCAGGGTCCTGGGTTCGAGCCCCACGTTAGGTTATTATTTTCTCTGCCGAAGCACCAACTCACTTCGCAAACAACCATCTGCTTGGAATTTCGAGCAGGCTTGCCACCCTGCACAGCTGGTGATACAGAAGGCTATGAATTTGTATTCTATCTCTGCCTGCACTCTGACCTGTCATCTCAATGACATACCTATTACCGATGAATTGTACTCCTAAATGGCTTGAATAAATTATAATTTTCCGGAATAGAAATAGACAGGCAGAGGCTTCAAGAAGAATACTTGCTCCTGGTGGGGCTTGAACTCATAACCTTCGCATCGAATTACTGTATACTGCTGTATAAGTACAACACGCTAACAGATTGCACCACAGGATCCATCAACAACACTCACTGATCACCATATTTTGCAGAAACTGGGATGTACGATATTCGAACCAAGTCAAATCACTATTGAGGTACCTGGCTAGCTCAGTCGGTAGAGCATGAGACTCTTAATCTCAGGGTCGTGGGTTCGAGCCCCACGTTAGGTGATTATTTTCTCTGCCGAAGCACCAACTCACTTCGCAAACAACCATCCTCTTGGAATTTCGAGCAGGCTTGCCACCCTGCACAGCTGGTGATACAGAAGGCTATGAATTTGTATTCTATCTCTGCCTGCACTCTGACCTGTCATCTCAATGACATACCTATTACCGATGAATTGTACTCCTAAATGGATTGAATAAATTATCATTTTCCGGAATAGAAATAGACAGGCAGAGGCTTCAAGAAGAATACTTGCTCCTGGTGGGGCTTGAACTCATAACCTTCGCATCGAATTACTGTATACTGCTGTATAAGTACAACACGCTAACAGATTGCACCACAGGATCCATCAACAACACTCACTGATCACCATATTTTGCAGAAACTGGGATGTACGATATTCGAACCAAGTCAAACTCACTATTGAGGTACCTGGCTAGCTCAGTCGGTAGAGCATGAGACTCTTAATCTCAGGGTCGTGGGTTCGAGCCCCACGTTAGGTGATTATTTTCTCTGCCGAAGCACCAACTCACTTCGCAAACAACCATCTGCTTGGAATTTCGAGCAAGCTTGCCACCCTGCACAGCTGGTGATACAGAAGGCTATGAATTTGTATTCTATCTCTGCCTGCACTCTGACCTGTCATCTCAATGACATCCCTATTACCGATGAATTGTAGTCCTAAATGGCTTGAATAAATTATAATTTTCCGGAATAGAAATAGACAGGCAGAGGCTTCAAGAAGAATACTTGCTCCTGGTGGGGCTTGAACTCATAACCTTCGCATCGAATTACTGTATACTGCTGTATAAGTACAACACGCTAACAGATTGCACCACAGGATCCATCAACAACACTCACTGATCACCATATTTTGCAGAAACTGGGATGTACGATATTCGAACCAAGTCTCAAGCACTAATGGTTACCTGGCTAGCTCAGTCGGTAGAGCATGAGACTCTTAATCTCAGGGTCGTGGGTTCGAGCCCCACGTTGGGTGTTTATTTTCTCTGCCAAAGCACCAACTCACTTCGCAAACAACCATCCTCTTGGAATTTCGAGCAGGCTTGCCACCCTGCATTGCTGGTGATACAGAAGGCTATGAATTTGTATTCTATCTCTGCCTGCACTCTGACCTGTCATCTCAATGACATCCCTATTACCGATGAATTGTACTCCTAAATGGATTGAATAAATTATCATTTTCCGGAATAGAAATAGACAGGCAGAGGCTTCAAGAAGAATACTTGCTCCTGGTGGGGCTTGAACTCATAACCTTCGCATCGAATTACTGTATACTGCTGTATAAGTACAACACGCTAACAGATTGCACCACAGGATCCATCAACAACACTCACTGATCACCATATTTTGCAGAAACTGGGATGTACGATATTCGAACCAAGTCAAACTCACTATTGAGGTACCTGGCTAGCTCAGTCGGTAGAGCATGAGACTCTTAATCTCAGGGTCGTGGGTTCGAGCCCCACGTTAGGTGATTATTTTCTCTGCCGAAGTACCAACTCACTTCGCAAACAACCATCTGCTTGGAATTTCGAGCAGGCTTGCCACCCTGCACAGCTGGTGATACAGAAGGCTATGAATTTGTATTCTATCTCTGCCTGCACTCTGACCTGTCATCTCAATGACATACCTATTACCGATGAATTGTACTCCTAAACGGATTGAATAAATTATCATTTTCCGGAATAGAAATAGACAGGCAGGGGCTTCAAGAAGAATACTTGCTCCTGGTGGGGCTTGAACTCATAACCTTCGCATCGAATTACTGTATACTGCTGTATAAGTACAACACGCTAACAGATTGCACCACAGGATCCATCAACAACACTCACTGATCACCATATTTTGCAGAAACTGGGATGTACGATATTCGAACCAAGTCAAACTCACTATTGAGGTACCTGGCTAGCTCAGTCGGTAGAGCATGAGACTCTTAATCTCAGGGTCGTGGGTTCGAGCCCCACGTTAGGTGATTATTTTCTCTGCCGAAGCACCAACTCACTTCGCAAACAACCATCTGCTTGGAATTTCGAGCAGGCTTGCCACCCTGCACAGCTGGTGATACAGAAGGCTATGAATTTGTATTCTATCTCTGCCTGCACTCTGACCTGTCATCTCAATGACATACCTATTACCGATGAATTGTACTCCTAAATGGATTGAATAAATTATCATTTTCCGGAACAAGAAATAGACAGGCAGGGCTTCAAGAAGAATACTTGCTCCTGGTACTTGCTCCTGGTGGGCTTGAACTCATAACCTTCGCATCGAATTACTGTATACTGCTGTATAAGTACAACACGCTAACAGATTGCACCACAGGATCCATCAACAACACTCACTGATCACCATATTTTGCAGAAACTGGGATGTATGATATTCGAACCAAGTCAAATTACTATAGAGGTACCTGGCTAGCTCAGTCGGTAGAGCATGAGACTCTTAATCTCAGGGTCGTGGGTTCGAGCCCCACGTTAGGTGATTATTTTCTCTGCCGAAGCACCAACTCACTTCGCAAACAACCATCTGCTTGGAATTTCGAGCAGGCTTGCCACCCTGCATTGCTGGTGATACAGAAGGCTATGAATTTGTATTCTATCTCTGCCTGCACTCTGACCTGTCATCTCAATGACATACCTATTACCGATGAATTGTACTCCTAAATGGATTGAATAAATTATCATTTTCCGGAATAGAAATAGACAGGCAGAGGCTTCAAGAAGAATACTTGCTCCTGGTGGGGCTTGAACTCATAACCTTCGCATCGAATTACTGTATACTGCTGTATAAGTACAACACGCTAACAGATTGCACCACAGGATCCATCAACAACACTCACTGATCACCATATTTTGCAGAAACTGGGATGTACGATATTCGAACCAAGTCAAACTCACTATTGAGGTACCTGGCTAGCTCAGTCGGTAGAGCATGAGACTCTTAATCTCAGGGTCGTGGGTTCGAGCCCCACGTTAGGTGATTATTTTCTCTGCCGAAGCACCAACTCACTTCGCAAACAACCATCTGCTTGGAATTTCGAGCAGGCTTGCCACCCTGCACAGCTGGTGATACAGAAGGCTATGAATTTGTATTCTATCTCTGCCTGCACTCTGACCTGTCATCTCAATGACATCCCTATTACCGATGAATTGTACTCCTAAATGGATTGAATAAATTATCATTTTCCGGAATAGAAATAGACAGGCAGAGGCTTCAAGAAGAATACTTGCTCCTGGTGGGGCTTGAACTCATAACCTTCGCATCGAATTACTGTATACTGCTGTATAAGTACAACACGCTAACAGATTGCACCACAGGATCCATCAACAACACTCACTGATCACCATATTTTGCAGAAACTGGGATGTACGATATTCGAACCAAGTCAAATCACTATTGAGGTACCTGGCTAGCTCAGTCGGTAGAGCATGAGACTCTTAATCTCAGGGTCGTGGGTTCGAGCCCCACGTTAGGTGATTATTTTCTCTGCCGAAGCACCAACTCACTTCGCAAACAACCATCTGCTTGGAATTTCGAGCAGGCTTGCCACCCTGCACAGCTGGTGATACAGAAGGCTATGAATTTGTATTCTATCTCTGCCTGCACTCTGACCTGTCATCTCAATGACATACCTATTACCGATGAATTGTACTCCTAAATGGATTGAATAAATTATCATTTTCCGGAATAGAAATAGACAGGCAGGGGCTTCAAGAAGAATACTTGCTCCTGGTGGGGCTTGAACTCATAACCTTCGCATCGAATTACTGTATACTGCTGTATAAGTACAACACGCTAACAGATTGCACCACAGGATCCATCAACAACACTCACTGATCACCATATTTTGCAGAAACTGGGATGTACGATATTCGAACCAAGTCAAACTCACTATTGAGGTACCTGGCTAGCTCAGTCGGTAGAGCATGAGACTCTTAATCTCAGGGTCGTGGGTTCGAGCCCCACGTTAGGTGATTATTTTCTCTGCCGAAGCACCAACTCACTTCGCAAACAACCATCTGCTTGGAATTTCGAGCAGGCTTGCCACCCTGCACAGCTGGTGATACAGAAGGCTATGAATTTGTATTCTATCTCTGCCTGCACTCTGACCTGTCATCTCAATGACATACCTATTACCGATGAATTGTACTCCTAAATGGATTGAATAAATTATCATTTTCCGGAATAGAAATAGCCAGGCAGAGGCTTCAAGAAGAATACTTGCTCCTGGTGGGGCTTGAACTCATAACCTTCGCATCAAATTACTGTATACTGCTGTATAAGTACAACACGCTAACAGATTGCACCACAGGATCCATCAACAACACTCACTGATCACCATATTTTGCAGAAACTGGGATGTACGATATTCGAACCAAGTCAAACTCACTATTGAGGTACCTGGCTAGCTCAGTCGGTAGAGCATGAGACTCTTAATCTCAGGGTCGTGGGTTCGAGCCCCACGTTAGGTGATTATTTTCTCTGCCGAAGCACCAACTCACTTCGCAAACAACCATCCTCTTGGAATTTCGAGCAGGCTTGCCACCCTGCACAGCTGGTGATACAGAAGGCTATGAATTTGTATTCTATCTCTGCCTGCACTCTGACCTGTCATCTCAATGACATACCTATTACCGATGAATTGTACTCCTAAATGGATTGAATAAATTATCATTTTCCGGAATAGAAATAGACAGGCAGAGGCTTCAAGAAGAATACTTGCTCCTGGTGGGGCTTGAACTCATAACCTTCGCATCGAATTACTGTATACTGCTGTATAAGTACAACACGCTAACAGATTGCACCACAGGATCCATCAACAACACTCACTGATCACCATATTTTGCAGAAACTGGGATGTACGATATTCGGACCAAGTCAATATTACTATAGAGGTACCTGGCTAGCTCAGTCGGTAGAGCATGAGACTCTTAATCTCAGGGTCGTGGGTTCGAGCCCCACGTTAGGTGATTATTTTCTCTGCCGAAGCACCAACTCACTTCGCAAACAACCATCTGCTTGGAATTTCGAGCAGGCTTGCCACCCTGCACAGCTGGTGATACAGAAGGCTATGAAATTGTATTCTATCTCTGTATTCTATCTCTACCTGCACTCTGACCTGTCATCTTACCGATGAATTGTACTCCTAAATGGATGGAATAAATTATCATTTTCCGGAGAAGAAATAGACAGCCAGGGGCTTCAAGAAGAATACTTGCTCCTGGTGGGGCTTGAACTCATAACCTTTGCATCGAATTACTGTATACTGCTGTATAAGTACAACACGCTAACAGATTGCACCACAGGATCCATCAACAACACTCACTGATCACCATATTTTGCAGAAACTGGGATGTACGATATTCGAACCAAGTCAAACTCACTATTGAGGTACCTGGCTAGCTCAGTCGGTAGAGCATGAGACTCTTAATCTCAGGGTCGTGGGTTCGAGCCCCACGTTAGGTGATTATTTTCTCTGCCGAAGCACCAACTCACTTCGCAAACAACCATCTGCTTGGAATTTCGAGCAGGCTTGCCACCCTGCACAGCTGGTGATACAGAAGGCTATGAATTTGTATTCTATCTCCACCTGCACTCTCACCTGTCATCTCAATGACATACCTATTACCGATGACTTGTACTCCTAAATGGATTGAATAAATTATAATTTTCCGGACAAGAACTAGACAGGCAGGGGCTTCAAGAAGAATACTTGCTCCTGGTGGGGCTTGAACTCATAACCTTCGCATCGAATTACTGTATGTTGCTGTATAATTACAACACGCTAACAGATTGTACCACAGGATCCATCAACAACACTCACTGATCACCATATTTTGCAGAAACTGGGATGTACGATATTCGAACCGAGTCGAAATCACTATTGAGGTACCTTGCTAGCTCAGTCGGTAGAGCATGAGACTCTTAATCTCAGGGTCGTGGGTTCGAGCCCCACGTTAGGTGCTTATTTTCTCTGCCGAAGCACCAACTCACTTCGCAAACAACCATCCGCTTGGAATTTCGAGCAGGCTTGCCACCCTGCACAGCTGGTGATACAGAAGGCTATGAATTTGTATTCTATCTCTGCCTGCACTCTGACCTGTCATCTCAATGACATACCTATTACCGATGAATTGTACTCCTAAATGGATTGAATAAATTATCATTTTCCGGAATAGAAATAGACAGGCAGGGCTTCAAGAAGAATACTTGCTCCTGGTGGGGCTTGAACTCATAACCTTTCGCATCGAATTACTGTATACTGCTGTATAAGTACAACACGCTAACAGATTGCACCACAGGATCCATCAACAACACTCACTGATCACCATATTTTGCAGAAACTGGGATGTACGATATTCGAACCAAGTCAAACTCACTATTGAGGTACCTGGCTAGCTCAGTCGGTAGAGCATGAGACTCTTAATCTCAGGGTCGTGGGTTCGAGCCCCACGTTAGGTGATTATTTTCTCTGCCAAAGCACCAACTCACTTCGCAAACAACCATCTCTTGGAATTTCGAGCAGGCTTGCCACCCTGCACAGCTGGTGATACAGAAGGCTATGAATTTGTATTCTATCTCTGCCTGCACTCTGACCTGTCATCTCAATGACATCCCTATTACCGATGAATTGTACTCCTAAATGGATTGAATAAATTATCATTTTCCGGAATAGAAATAGACAGGCAGAGGCTTCAAGAAGAATACTTGCTCCTGGTGGGGCTTGAACTCATAACCTTCGCATCGAATTACTGTATACTGCTGTATAAGTACAACACGCTAACAGATTGCACCACAGGATCCATCAACAACACTCACTGATCACCATATTTTGCAGAAACTGGGATGTACGATATTCGAACCAAGTCAAACTCACTATTGAGGTACCTGGCTAGCTCAGTCGGTAGAGCATGAGACTCTTAATCTCAGGGTCGTGGGTTCGAGCCCCACGTTAGGTGATTATTTTCTCTGCCGAAGCACCAACTCACTTCGCAAACAACCATCTGCTTGGAATTTCGAGCAGGCTTGCCACCCTGCACAGCTGGTGATACAGAAGGCTATGAATTTGTATTCTATCTCTGCCTGCACTCTGACCTGTCATCTCAATGACATACCTATTACCGATGAATTGTACTCCTAAATGGATTGAATAAATTATCATTTTCCGGAATAGAAATAGACAGGCAGGGGCTTCAAGAAGAATACTTGCTCCTGGTGGGGCTTGAACTCATAACCTTCGCATCGAATTACTGTATACTGCTGTATAAGTACAACACGCTAACAGATTGCACCACAGGATCCATCAACAACACTCACTGATCACCATATTTTGCAGAAACTGGGATGTACGATATTCGAACCAAGTCAAACTCACTATTGAGGTACCTGGCTAGCTCAGTCGGTAGAGCATGAGACTCTTAATCTCAGGGTCGTGGGTTCGAGCCCCACGTTAGGTGATTATTTTCTCTGCCGAAGCACCAACTCACTTCGCAAACAACCATCTGCTTGGAATTTCGAGCAGGCTTGCCACCCTGCATTGCTGGTGATACAGAAGGCTATGAATTTGTATTCTATCTCTGCCTGCACTCTGACCTGTCATCTCAATGACATACCTATTACCGATGAATTGTACTCCTAAATGGATTGAATAAATTATAATTTTCCGGAATAGAAATAGACAGGCAGAGGCTTCAAGAAGAATACTTGCTCCTGGTGGGGCTTGAACTCATAACCTTCGTGCATCGAATTACTGTATACTGCTGTATAAGTACAACACGCTAACAGATTGCACCACAGGATCCATCAACAACACTCACTGATCACCATATTTTGCAGAAACTGGGATGTACGATATTCGAACCAAGTCAAACTCACTATTGAGGTACCTGGCTAGCTCAGTCGGTAGAGCATGAGACTCTTAATCTCAGGGTCGTGGGTTCGAGCCCCACGTTAGGTGATTATTTTCTCTGCCGAAGCACCAACTCACTTCGCAAACAACCATCTGCTTGGAATTTCGAGCAGGCTTGCCACCCTGCATTGCTGGTGATACAGAAGGCTATGAATTTGTATTCTATCTCTGCCTGCACTCTGACCTGTCATCTCAATGACATCCCTATTACCGATGAATTGTACTCCTAAATGGATTGAATAAATTATCATTTTCCGGAATAGAAATAGACAGGCAGAGGCTTCAAGAAGAATACTTGCTCCTGGTGGGGCTTGAACTCATAACCTTCGCATCGAATTACTGTATACTGCTGTATAAGTACAACACGCTAACAGATTGCACCACAGGATCCATCAACAACACTCACTGATCACCATATTTTGCAGAAACTGGGATGTACGATATTCGAACCAAGTCAAACTCACTATTGAGGTACCTGGCTAGCTCAGTCGGTAGAGCATGAGACTCTTAATCTCAGGGTCGTGGGTTCGAGCCCCACGTTAGGTGATTATTTTCTCTGCCAAAGCACCAACTCACTTCGCAAACAACCATCTCTTGGAATTTCGAGCAGGCTTGCCACCCTGCACAGCTGGTGATACAGAAGGCTATGAATTTGTATTCTATCTCTGCCTGCACTCTGACCTGTCATCTCAATGACATACCTATTACCGATGAATTGTACTCCTAAATGGATTGAATAAATTATCATTTTCCGGAATAGAAATAGACAGGCAGAGGCTTCAAGAAGAATACTTGCTCCTGGTGGGGCTTGAACTCATAACCTTCGCATCGAATTACTGTATACTGCTGTATAAGTACAACACGCTAACAGATTGCACCACAGGATCCATCAACAACACTCACTGATCACCATATTTTGCAGAAACTGGGATGTACGATATTCGAACCAAGTCAAACTCACTATTGAGGTACCTGGCTAGCTCAGTCGGTAGAGCATGAGACTCTTAATCTCAGGGTCGTGGGTTCGAGCCCCACGTTAGGTGATTATTTTCTCTGCCGAAGCACCAACTCACTTCGCAAACAACCATCTCTTGGAATTTCGAGCAGGCTTGCCACCCTGCACAGCTGGTGATACAGAAGGCTATGAATTTGTATTCTATCTCTGCCTGCACTCTGACCTGTCATCTCAATGACATACCTATTACCGATGAATTGTACTCCTAAATGGATTGAATAAATTATCATTTTCCGGAATAGAAATAGACAGGCAGAGGCTTCAAGAAGAATACTTGCTCCTGGTGGGGCTTGAACTCATAACCTTCGCATCGAATTACTGTATACTGCTGTATAAGTACAACACGCTAACAGATTGCACCACAGGATCCATCAACAACACTCACTGATCACCATATTTTGCAGAAACTGGGATGTACGATATTCGAACCAAGTCAAACTCACTATTGAGGTACCTGGCTAGCTCAGTCGGTAGAGCATGAGACTCTTAATCTCAGGGTCGTGGGTTCGAGCCCCACGTTAGGTGATTATTTTCTCTGCCGAAGTACCAACTCACTTCGCAAACAACCATCTGCTTGGAATTTCGAGCAGGCTTGCCACCCTGCACAGCTGGTGATACAGAAGGCTATGAATTTGTATTCTATCTCTGCCTGCACTCTGACCTGTCATCTCAATGACATACCTATTACCGATGAATTGTACTCCTAAATGGATTGAATAAATTATCATTTTCCGGAATAGAAATAGACAGGCAGGGCTTCAAGAAGAATACTTGCTCCTGGTGGGGCTTGAACTCATAACCTTTGCATCAAATTACTGTATGCTGCTGTATAAGTACAACACGCTAACAGATTGCACCACAGGATCCATCAACAACACTCACTGATCACCATATTTTGCAGAAACTGGGATGTACGATATTCGAACCAAGTCAAGCACTAATGGTTACCTGGCTAGCTCAGTCGGTAGAGCATGAGACTCTTAATCTCAGGGTCGTGGGTTCGAGCCCCACGTTGGGTGTTTATTTTCTCTGCCAAAGCACCAACTCACTTCGCAAACAACCATCCTCTTGGAATTTCGAGCAGGCTTGCCACCCTGCATTGCTGGTGATACAGAAGGCTATGAATTTGTATTCTATCTCTGCCTGCACTCTGACCTGTCATCTCAATGACATCCCTATTACCGATGAATTGTACTCCTAAATGGATTGAATAAATTATCATTTTCCGGAATAGAAATAGCCAGGCAGAGGCTTCAAGAAGAATACTTGCTCCTGGTGGGGCTTGAACTCATAACCTTCGCATCAAATTACTGTATACTGCTGTATAAGTACAACACGCTAACAGATTGCACCACAGGATCCATCAACAACACTCACTGATCACCATATTTTGCAGAAACTGGGATGTACGATATTCGAACCAAGTCAAACTCACTATTGAGGTACCTGGCTAGCTCAGTCGGTAGAGCATGAGACTCTTAATCTCAGGGTCGTGGGTTCGAGCCCCACGTTAGGTGATTATTTTCTCTGCCGAAGTACCAACTCACTTCGCAAACAACCATCTGCTTGGAATTTCGAGCAGGCTTGCCACCCTGCACAGCTGGTGATACAGAAGGCTATGAATTTGTATTCTATCTCTGCCTGCACTCTGACCTGTCATCTCAATGACATACCTATTACCGATGAATTGTACTCCTAAACGGATTGAATAAATTATCATTTTCCGGAATAGAAATAGACAGGCAGGGGCTTCAAGAAGAATACTTGCTCCTGGTGGGGCTTGAACTCAAAACCCGCATCGCAATTACTGTATACTGCTGTATAAGTACAACACGCTAACAGATTGCACCACAGGATCCATCAACAACACTCACTGATCACCATATTTTGCAGAAACTGGGATGTACGATATTCGAACCAAGTCAAACTCACTAATGGTTACCTGGCTAGCTCAGTCGGTAGAGCATGAGACTCTTAATCTCAGGGTCGTGGGTTCGAGCCCCACGTTGGGTGTTTATTTTCTCTGCCAAAGCACCAACTCACTTCGCAAACAACCATCCTCTTGGAATTTCGAGCAGGCTTGCCACCCTGCATTGCTGGTGATACAGAAGGCTATGAATTTGTATTCTATCTCTGCCTGCACTCTGACCTGTCATCTCAATGACATCCCTATTACCGATGAATTGTACTCCTAAATGGATTGAATAAATTATCATTTTCCGGAATAGAAATAGACAGGCAGAGGCTTCAAGAAGAATACTTGCTCCTGGTGGGGCTTGAACTCATAACCTTCGCATCGAATTACTGTATACTGCTGTATAAGTACAACACGCTAACAGATTGCACCACAGGATCCATCAACAACACTCACTGATCACCATATTTTGCAGAAACTGGGATGTACGATATTCGAACCAAGTCAAACTCACTATTGAGGTACCTGGCTAGCTCAGTCGGTAGAGCATGAGACTCTTAATCTCAGGGTCGTGGGTTCGAGCCCCACGTTAGGTGATTATTTTCTCTGCCGAAGTACCAACTCACTTCGCAAACAACCATCTGCTTGGAATTTCGAGCAGGCTTGCCACCCTGCACAGCTGGTGATACAGAAGGCTATGAATTTGTATTCTATCTCTGCCTGCACTCTGACCTGTCATCTCAATGACATACCTATTACCGATGAATTGTACTCCTAAACGGATTGAATAAATTATCATTTTCCGGAATAGAAATAGACAGGCAGGGGCTTCAAGAAGAATACTTGCTCCTGGTGGGGCTTGAACTCATAACCTTCGCATCGAATTACTGTATACTGCTGTATAAGTACAACACGCTAACAGATTGCACCACAGGATCCATCAACAACACTCACTGATCACCATATTTTGCAGAAACTGGGATGTACGATATTCGAACCAAGTCAAACTCACTATTGAGGTACCTGGCTAGCTCAGTCGGTAGAGCATGAGACTCTTAATCTCAGGGTCGTGGGTTCGAGCCCCACGTTAGGTGATTATTTTCTCTGCCGAAGCACCAACTCACTTCGCAAACAACCATCCTCTTGGAATTTCGAGCAGGCTTGCCACCCTGCATTGCTGGTGATACAGAAGGCTATGAATTTGTATTCTATCTCTGCCTGCACTCTGACCTGTCATCTCAATGACTTACTATTGTACCTGGCTAGCTCATTCGGTAGAGCATGAGACTCTTAATCTCAGGGTCGTGGGTTCAGCCCCGTTAGGTGATTACGCCTCGCAAACAACCATCCTCTTACGAGCAGGCTTATCAGCTGGTGATACAGAAGGCTATGAATTTGTATTATAAGTCATCTCAATGACATACCTATTACCGATGTTTCTAAAGGATTGAATAAATTATCATTTTTCCCACAGGCTCCTGGTGGGGATCCACTCATAACAACACTGCTGTATAAGTACAACACGCTAACAGATTGCACCCAGGATCCATCAACAACACTTGATCACCATATTTTGCAGAAACTGGGATGTACGATATTCGAACCAAGTCAAACTCACTATTGAGGTACCTGGCTAGCTCAGTCGGTAGAGCATGAGACTCTTAATCTCAGGGTCGTGGGTTCGAGCCCCACGTTAGGGTGATTATTTTCTCTGCCGAAGCACCAACTCACTTCGCAAACAACCATCTGCTTGGAATTTCGAGCAGGCTTGCCACCCTGCACAGCTGGTGATACAGAAGGCTATGAATTTGTATTCTATCTCTGCCTGCACTCTGACCTGTCATCTCAATGACATACCTATTACCGATGACTTGTACTCCTAAATGGATTGAATAAATTATCGTTTTCCGGAATAGAAATAGACAGGCAGGGGCTTCAAGAAGAATACTTGCTCCTGGTGGGGCTTGAACTCATAACCTTCGCATCGAATTACTGTATACTGCTGTATGTACAACACGCTAACAGATTGCACCACAGGATCCATCAACAACACTCACTGATCACCATATTTTGCAGAAACTGGGATGTACGATATTCGAACCAAGTCAAATCACTATTGAGGTACCTGGCTAGCTCAGTCGGTAGAGCATGAGACTCTTAATCTCAGGGTCGTGGGTTCGAGCCCCACGTTAGGTGATTATTTTCTCTGCCGAAGCACCAACTCACTTCGCAAACAACCATCTGCTTGGAATTTCGAGCAGGCTTGCCACCCTGCACAGCTGGTGATACAGAAGGCTATGAATTTGTATTCTATCTCTGCCTGCACTCTGACCTGTCATCTCAATGCCTGACTCAAGAAGAAATGGATTGAATAAATTATCATTTTCCAGCAAACTGAATCTGGCAATTAGTACAGGCTGTATAAGTACTCGGTAGAGCATGAGACTCTTAATCTCAACACGTTAGGTGATTATTTTTGCAAAGCACCAACTGATCCATCAGCTGGTGATACAGAAGGCTATGAATTTGTATTCTATCTCTGCCTGCACTCTGACCTGTCATCTCAATGGATGAATTGTACTCCTAAATGGATTGAATAAATTATCATTTTCCGGAATAGAAATAGACAGGCAGAGGCTTCAAGAAGAATACTTGCTCCTGGTGGGGCTTGAATCATAACCTTCGCATCGAATTACTGTATACTGCTGTATAAGTACAACACGCTAACAGATTGCACCACAGGATCCATCAACAACACTCACTGATCACCATATTTTGCAGAAACTGGGATGTACGATATTCGAACCAAGTCAAATCACTATTGAGGTACCTGGCAGCTCAGTCGGTAGAGCATGAGACTCTTAATCTCAGGGTCGTGGGTTCGAGCCCCACGTTAGGTGATTATTTTCTCTGCCGAAGCACCAACTCACTTCGCAAACAACCATCTGCTTGGAATTTCGAGCAGGCTTGCCACCCTGCACAGCTGGTGATACAGAAGGCTATGAATTTGTATTCTATCTCTGCCTGCACTCTGACCTGTCATCTCAATGACATACCTATTACCGATGAATTGTACTCCTAAATGGATTGAATAAATTATCATTTTCCGGAATAGAAATAGACAGGCAGAGGCTTCAAGAAGAATACTTGCTCCTGGTGGGGCTTGAACTCATAACCTTGTCATCTAATTGCTGTATACTGCTGTATAAGTACAACACGCGAACAGATTGCACCACAGGGATCACCATATTTTGCAGAAACTGGGATGTACGATATTCGAACCAAGTCAAAAGACCTGGCTAGCTCAGTCGGTAGAGCATGAGACTCTTAATCTCACGTGGGTTCGAGCCCCACGTTAGGTGATTATTTTCTCTGCCGAAGTACCCACATCTGCTTGCATCACAACACTCAGGCTGCACAGCTGGTGATTGAATTTGTATTCTATCTCTGCCTGCATTTGACCTGTCATCTCAATGACAACCTGTCACTGTCGCGGAAAGAAATAGACAGGCAGGGGCTTCAAGAAGAATACTTGCTCCTGGTGGGGCTTGAACTCATAACCTTCGCATCGAATTACTGTATACTGCTGTATAAGTACAACACGCTAACAGATTGCACCACAGGACAGATCACCATATTTTGCAGAAACTGGGATGTACGATATTCGAACCAAGATGGTTACCTGGGAGTCGGTAGAGCATGAGATAATCTCAGGGTCGTGGGTTCGAGCCCCACGTTAGGTGATTATTTTCTCTGCCAAAGCACCAACTCACTTCGCAAACAACCATCTGCTTGGAATTTCGAGCAGGCTTGCCACCCTGCAGCTGGTGATACAGAAGGCTATGAATTTGTATTCTATCTCTGCCTGACTCTGACCTGTCATCTCAATGACATACCTATTACCGATGAATTGTACTCCTAAATGGATTGAATAAATTATCATTTTCCGGAATAGAAATAGACAGGCAGAGGCTTCAAGAAGAATACTTGCTCCTGGTGGGGCTTGAACTCATAACCTTGTCAGAATTACTGTATACTGCTGTATAAGTACAACACGCTAACAGATTGCACCACAGGATCCATCAACAACACTCACTGATCACCATATTTTGCAGAAACTGGGATGTACGATATTCGAACCAAGTCAAATCACTATTGAGGTACCTGGCTAGCTCAGTCGGTAGAGCATGAGACTCTTAATCTCAGGGTCGTGGGTTGAGCCCCACGTTAGGTGATTATTTTCTCTAAGTACCAACTCACTTCGCAAACAACCATCTGCTTCGAGCAGAATGCAGAATTGTACTCCTAAATGGATTGAATAAATTATCATTTTCCGGAATAGAAATATTTTCCTGGTGGGGCTTGACTCAACAGGCACCCTGCACAGCTGGTGATACAGAAGGCTTGAAGAAGAATACTTGCTCCTGGTGGGGCTTGAACTCTTAACCTGGTGGGGCTTGAACTCATAACCTTCGATCGAATTACTGTATACTGCTGTATAAGTACAACACGCTAACAGATTGCACCACAGGATCCATCAACAACACTCACTGATCACCATATTTTGCAGAAACTGGGATGTACGATATTCGAACCAAGTCAACTCACTATTGAGGTACCTGGCTAGCTCAGTCGGTAGAGCATGAGACTCTTAATCTCAGGGTCGTGGGTTCGAGCCCCACGTTAGGTGATTATTTTCTCTGCCAAAGCACCAACTCACTTCGCAAACAACCATCCTCTTGGAATTTCGAGCAGGCTTGCCACCCTGCACAGCTGGTGATACAGAAGGCTATGAATTTGTATTCTATCTCTGCCTGCACTCTGACCTGTCATCTCAATGACATACCTATTACCGATGAATTGTACTCCTAAATGGATTGAATAAATTATCATTTTCCGGAATAGAAATAGACAGGCAGAGGCTTCAAGAAGAATACTTGCTCCTGGTGGGGCTTGAACTCATAACCTTGCATCGAATTACTGTATACTGCTGTATAAGTACAACACGCTAACAGATTGCACCACAGGATCCATCAACAACACTCACTGATCACCATATTTTGCAGAAACTGGGATGTACGATATTCGAACCAAGTCAAACTCACTATGAGGTACCTGGCTAGCTCAGTCGGTAGAGCATGAAGCCCCACGTTAGGTGATTATTTTCTCTGCCGAAGCACCAACTCACTTCGCAAACAACCATCTGCTTGGAATTTCGAGCAGGCTTGCCACCCTGCACAGCTGGTGATACAGAAGGCTATGAATTTGTATTCTGGCTTATCTCTGCCTGCACTCTGACCTGTCATCTCAATTCTATTACCGATGAATTGTACTCCTAAATGGATTGAATAAATTATCATTTTCCTTGGGAATAGAAATAGACAGGCAGAGGCTTCAAGAAGAATACTTGCTCCTGGTGGGGCTTGAACTCTGGTGGGGCTTAACTCATAACCTTGCATCGAATTACTGTATACTGCTGTATAAGTACAACACGCTAACAGATTGCACCACAGGATCCATCAACAACACTCACTGATCACCATATTTTGCAGAAACTGGGATGTACGATATTCGAACCAAGTCATATTCACTAGAGGTACCTGGCTAGCTCAGTCGGTAGAGCATGAGACTCTTAATCTCAGGGTCGTGGGTTCGAGCCCCACGTTAGGTGATTATTTTCTCTGCCGAAGCACCAACTCACTTCGCAAACAACCATCTGCTTGGAATTTCGAGCAGGCTTGCCACCCTGCATTGCTGGTGATACAGAAGGCTATGAATTTGTATTCTATCTCTGCCTGCACTCCGACCTGTCATCTCAATGACATACCTATTACCGATGAATTGTACTCCTAAATGGATTGAATAAATTATAATTTTCCGGAATAGAAATAGACAGGCAGAGGCTTCAAGAAGAATACTTGCTCCTGGTGGGGCTTGAACTCATAACCTTTGCATCGAATTACTGTATACTGCTGTATAAGTACAACACGCTAACAGATTGCACCACAGGATCCATCAACAACACTCACTGATCACCATATTTTGCAGAAACTGGGATGTACGATATTCGAACCAAGTCAAACTCACTATTGAGGTACCTGGCTAGCTCAGTCGGTAGAGCATGAGACTCTTAATCTCAGGGTCGTGGGTTCGAGCCCCACGTTAGGTGAATTTATTTTCTCTGCCGATGAAGCACCAACTCTGACCTGTCATCTCAATGACAACCATCCTAAATGGAATTTCCGGAATAGAAATAGACAGGCTTGCCACCCTGCACAGCTGGTGATACAGAAGGCTATGAATTTGTATTCAGGATCTCTCCTGCACTCATATTTTGACCTGTCATCTCAATGACATCCCTATGGTTACCTGGCTAGCTCAGTGTAGAGCATGAGACTCTTAAATGATCATTTCTCCGGAGAGGTCAATCCACTTGCTCTGACCTGTCATCTCAATGACATACCTATTACATGGCTAAAGGGCATTTTCCGGACAAGAAATAGACAGGCAGAGGCTTCAAGAAGAATACTTGCTCCTGGTGGGGCTTGAACTCATAACCTTCGCATCGAATTACTGTATACTGCTGTATAAGTACAACACGCTAACAGATTGCACCACAGGATCCATCAACAACACTCACTGATCACCATATTTTGCAGAAACTGGGATGTACGATATTGAACCAAGTCACAATCACTTACCTGGCTAGCTCAGTCGGTAGAGCATGAGACTCTTAACTCAGGGTCGTGGGTACACTAGGTGATTATTTTCTCTGCCGAAGCACCAACTCACTTCGCAAACAACCATCCTCTTGGAATTTCGAGCAGGCTTGCCACCCTGCACAGCTGGTGATACAGAAGGCTATGAATTTGTATTCTATCTCTGCCTGCACTCTGACCTGTCATCTCAATGACATACCTATTACCGATGAATTGTACTCCTAAATGGATTGAATAAATTATCATTTTCCGGAATAGAAATAGACAGGCAGGGCTTCAAGAAGAATACTTGCTCCTGGTGGGGCTTGAACTCATAACCTTCGCATCGAATTACTGTATACTGCTGTATAAGTACAACACGCTAACAGATTGCACCACAGGATCCATCAACAACACTCACTGATCACCATATTTTGCAGAAACTGGGACAACAAGTCTCAGTCGGTAGAGCATGAGACTCTTAATCTCAGGGTTGGGTTCGAAGCCCCACGTTAGGTGATTATTTTCTCTGCCGAAGCACCAAGCTCAACCATCCTCTTGGAATTTCGAGCAGGCTTGCCACCCTGCATTGCTGGTGACAGAAGGCTATGAATTTGTATTCTATCTCTGGCTGACCTGCAATGACATACCTATTACCGATGAATTGCTAAATGGATTGAATAAATTATCATTTTGGAAATAGACAGGCAGAGGCTTCACTTGCTCCTGGTGGGGTTTGAACTCATAATGGACTGAATAAATTATCATTTTCCGGAATAGAAATAGACAGGCAGAGGCTTCAAGAAGAATACTTGCTCCTGGTGGGGCTTGAACTCATAATCTAATTACTGTATACTGCTGTATAAGTACAACACGCTAACAGATTGCACCACAGGATCCATCAACAACACTCACTGATCACCATATTTTGCAGAAACCATTCGAACCAAGTCAAGCTCACTATTGTACCTGGCTAGCTCAGTCGGTAGAGCATGAGACTCTTAATCTCAGGGTCGTGGGTTCGAGCCCCACGTTAGGTGATTATTTTCTCTAATACCAACTCACTTACAAACAACCATCTGCTTGGAATTTCGAGCAGGCTTGCCACCCTGCACAGCTGGTGATACAGAAGGCTATGAATTTGTATTCTATCTCTGCCTGCACTCTGACCTGTCATCTCAATGACATCCCTATTACCGATGAATTGTACTCCTAAATGGATTGAATAAATTATCATTTTCCGGAATAGAAATAGACAGGCAGAGGCTTCAAGAAGAATACTTGCTCCTGGTGGGGCTTGAACTCATAACCTTCGCATCGAATTACTGTATACTGCTGTATAAGTACAACACGCTAACAGATTGCACCACAGGATCCATCAACAACACTCACTGATCACCATATTTTGCAGAAACTGGGATGTACGATATTCGAACCAAGTCAAACTCACTATTGAGGTACCTGGCTAGCTCAGTCGGTAGAGCATGAGACTCTTAATCTCAGGGTCGTGGGTTCGAGCCCCACGTTAGGTGATTATTTTCTCTGCCGAAGCACCAACTCACTTCGCAAACAACCATCTGCTTGGAATTTCGAGCAGGCTTGCCACCCTGCACAGCTGGTGATACAGAAGGCTATGAATTTGTATTCTATCTCTGCCTGCACTCTGACCTGTCATCTCAATGACATACCTATTACATCGATGAATTGACTAAATGGATTGAATAAATTATCACCGATAGAAATAGACAGGCAGAGGCTTCAAGAAGAAACTTGCTCCTGGTGGGGCTTGAATAAATTATCATTTTCCGGAATAGAAATGACAGGCAGGGGCTTAGAAGATACTTGCTCCTCATAACCTTTGAATTACTGTATACTGCTGTATAAGTACAACACGCTAACAGATTGCACCACAGGATCCATCAACAACACTCACTGATCACCATATTTTGACGATTGAACCAAACAATCACTAATGGTTACCTGGCTAGCTCAGTCGGTAGAGCATGAGACTCTTAATCTCACGTGGGTTCGAGCCCCACGTTGGGTGATTATTTTCTCACCAACTACGCAAACACCATCCTCTTGGAACAGCAGGCTTGCACCATTGCTGGTGATACAGAAGGCTATGAATTTGTATTCTATCTCTGCCTGCACTCTGACCTGTCATCTCAATGACATGATGACTTGTACTCCTAAATGGATTGAATAAATTATCATTTTCCGGACAAGAAATACAGGCAGGGCTTCAAGAAGAATACTTGCTCCTGTGGGGCTTGATAACCTTCGCATCGAAACAACTTGCTGTATAAGTACAACACGCTAACAGATTGCACCACAGGTCACCATATTTTGGCAGAAACTGGGCTCATAACCTTCTCATCAGGGTCGTGGGTTCGAGCCCCACGTTAGGTGATTATACTCTGCCGAAGTACCAATCGCAAACAACCATCTGCTTGGAATTTCGAGCAGGCTTGCCACCCTGCACAGCTGGTGATACAGAAGGCTATGAATTTGTATTCTATCTCTGCCTGCACTCTGACCTGTCATCTCAATGACATACCTATTACCGATGACTTGTACTCCTAAATGGATTGAATAAATTATCATTTTCCGGAATAGAAATAGACAGGCAGGGCTTCAAGAAGAATACTTGCTCCTGGTGGGGCTTGAACTCATAACCTTCGCATCGAATTACTGTATACTGCTGTATAAGTACAACACGCTAACAGATTGCACCACAGGATCCATCAACAACACTCACTGATCACCATATTTTGCAGAAACTGGGATGTATGATATTCGAACCAAGTCTCAACACTAATGGTTACCTGGCTAGCTCAGCGGTAGAGCATGAGACTCTTAATCTCAGGGTCGTGGGTTCGAGCCCCACGTTTGGGTGTTTATTTTCTCTGCCAAAGCACCAACAACTCCAAACAACCATCCTCTTGGAATTTCGAGCAGGCTTGCCACCCTGCACAGCTGGTGATACAGTAGGCTATGAATTTGTATTCTATCTCTACCTGCACTCTGACCTGTCATCTCAATGACATCCCTATTACCGATGAATTGTACTCCTAAATAATCTCAATGATATTATACTACACAGTAACATGGTTCAGTACTATACTACACAGTAACATGGTTCAGTACTATACTACACAGTAACATGGTCCAGTATTATACTACGCAGTAACATGGTTCAGTATTATACTACACAGTAACATGGTTCAGTATTATACTACACAGTAACATGATTCAGTACTATACTACACAGTAACATGGTTCAGTACTATACTACACAGTAACATGGTTCAGTACTATACTACACAGTAACATGGTTCAGTATTATACTACACAGTAACAAGGTTCAGTATTATACTACACAGTAACATGGTTCAGTATTATACTACACAGTAACATGGTTCAGTACTATACTACACAGTAACATGGTTCAGTACTATACTACACAGTAACATGGTTCAGTATTATACTACACAGTAACATGGTTCAGTATTATACTACACAGTAACATGATTCAGTACTATACTACACAGTAACATGGTTCAGTACTATACTACACAGTAACACGGTTCAGCATTATACTACACAGTAACATGGTTCAGTATTATACTACACAGTAACATGGTTCAGCATTATACTACACAGTAACATGGTTCAGTATTATACTACACAGTAACATGGTTCAGTATTATACTACACAGTAACATGGTTCAGTACTATACTACACAGTAACATGGTTCAGTACTATACTACACAGTAACATGGTTCAGTACTATACTACACAGTAACATGGTTCAGTATTATACTACACAGTAACATGGTTCAGTATTATACTACACTGTAACACGGTTCAGTATTATACTACACAGTAACATGGTTCAGTATTATACTACACAGTAACATGGTTCAGTATTATATTACACAGTAACATGGTTCAGTATTATACTACACAGTAACATGGTTCAGTATTATACTACACAGTAACATGGTTCAGTATTATACTACACAGTAACATGGTTCAGTATTATACTACACAGTAACATGGTTCAGTACTATACTACACAGTAACATGGTTCAGTATTATACTACACAGTAACACGGTTCAGTACTATACTACACAGTAACATGGTTCAGTATTATACTACACAGTAACATGGTTCAGTATTATACTACACAGTAACATGGTTCAGTACTATACTACACAGTAACATGGTTCAGTACTATACTACACAGTAACACGGTTTTACATTTACATTTACATTTAAGTCATTTAGCAGACGCTCTTATCCAGAGCGACTTACAAATTGGTGCATTCACTTTATGACATCCAGTGGAACAGCCACTTTACAATAGTGCATCTAAATCTTTAAGGGGGGTGAGAAGGATTACTTATCCTATCCTAGGTATTCCTTAAAGAGGTGGGGTTTCAGGTGTCTCCGGAAGGTGGTGATTGACTCCGCTATCCTGGCGTCGTGAGGGAGTTTGTTCCACCATTGGGGGGCCAGAGCAGCGAACAGTTTTGACTGGGCTGAGCGGGAACTGTACTTCCTCAGTGGTAGGGAGGCGAGCAGGCCAGAGGTTGATGAACGCAGTGCCCTTGTTTGGGTGTAGGGCCTGATCAGAGCCTGGAGGTACTGAGGTGCCGTTCCCCTCACAGCTCCGTAGGCAAGCAACATGGTCTTGTAGCGGATGCGAGCTTCAACTGGAAGCCAGTGGAGAGAGCGGAGGAGCGGGGTGACGTGAGAGAACTTGGGAAGGTTGAACACCAGACGGGCTGCGGCGTTCTGGATGAGTTGTAGGGGTTTAATGGCACAGGCAGGGAGCCCAGCCAACAGCGAGTTGCAGTAATCCAGACGGGAGATGACAAGTGCCTGGATTAGGACCTGCGCCGCTTCCTGTGTGAGGCAGGGTCGTAGTCTGCGGATGTTGTAGAGCATGAACCTACAGGAACAGGCCACCGCCTTGATGTTAGTTGAGAACGACAGGGTGTTGTCCAGGATCACGCCAAGGTTCTTAGCGCTCTGGGAGGAGGACACAATGGAGTTGTCAACCGTGATGGCGAGATCATGGAACGGGCAGTCCTTCCCCGGGAGGAAGAGCAGCTCCGTCTTGCCGAGGTTCAGCTTGAGGTGGTGATCCGTCATCCACACTGATATGTCTGCCAGACATGCAGAGATGCGGTTCGCCACCTGGTCATCAGAAGGGGGAAAGGAGAAGATGAATTGTGTGTCGTCTGCATAGCAAGACGTACTTACTACACAGTAACATGGTTCAGTACTATACTACACAGTAACACGGTTCAGTACTATACTACACATAGTTCAGTACTATACTACACAGTAACATGGTTCAGTATTATACTACACAGTAACATGGTTCAGTACTATACTACACAGTAACATGGTTCAGTATTATACTACACAGTAACATGATTCAGTACTATACTACACAGTAAAACGGTTCAGTATTATACTACACAGTAACATGGTTCAGTATTATACTACACAGTAACATGGTTCAGTATTATACTACACAGTAACATGATTCAGTACTATACTACACAGTAAAACGGTTCAGTATTATACTACACAGTAACATGGTTCAGTATTATACTACACAGTAACATGGTTCAGTACTATACTACACAGTAACATGGTTCAGTACTATACTACACAGTAACACGGTTCAGTACTATACTACACATAGTTCAGTACTATACTACACAGTAACATGGTTCAGTATTATACTACACAGTAACATGGTTCAGTATTATACTACACAGTAACATGGTTCAGTACTATACTACACAGTAACATGGTTCAGTATTATACTACACAGTAACATGGTTCAGTATTATACTACACAGTAACATGGTTCAGTATTATACTACACAGTAACATGGTTCAGTATTATACTACACAGTAACATGATTCAGTACTATACTACACAGTAACATGGTTCAGTACTATACTACACAGTAACACGGTTCAGTACTATACTACACAGTAACATGGTTCAGTACTATACTACACAGTAATACGGTTCAGTACTATACTACACAGTAACACGGTTCAGTACTATACTACACAGTAACACGGTTCAGTATTGTACTACACAGTAACATGGTTCAGTACTATACTACACAGTAACATGGTTCAGTACTATACTACACAGTAACACGGTTCAGTACTATACTACACAGTAACACGGTTCAGTACTATACTACACAGTAACACGGTTCAGTACTATACTACACAGTAACACGGTTCAGTACTATACTACACAGTAACACGGTTCAGTACTATACTACACAGTAACACGGTTCAGTACTATACTACACAGTAACATGGTTCAGTACTATACTACACAGTAACATGGTTCAGTACTATACTACACAGTAACATGGTTCAGTATTATACTACACAGTAACATGGTTCAGTACTATACTACACAGTAACACGGTTCAGTATTGTACTACACAGTAACATGGTTCAGTACTATACTACACAGTAACACGGTTCAGTACTATACTACACAGTAACACGGTTCAGTACTATACTACACAGTAACATGGTTCAGTACTATACTACACAGTAACACGGTTCAGTATTGTACTACACAGTAACATGGTTCAGTACTATACTACACAGTAACATGGTTCAGTACTATACTACACAGTAACACAGTTCAGTATTATACTACACAGTAACATGGTTCAGTATTATACTACACAGTAACACGGTTCAGTACTATACTACACAGTAACATGGTTCAGTATTATACTACACAGTAACACGGTTCAGTACTATACTACACAGTAACATGGTTCAGTACTATACTACACAGTAACACGGTTCAGTATTATACTACACAGTAACACGGTTCAGTACTATACTACACAGTAACACGGTTCAGTACTATACTACACAGTAACATGGTTCAGTATTATACTACACAGTAACACGGTTCAGTACTATACTACACAGTAACACGGTTCAGTACTATACTACACAGTAACATGGTTCAGTATTATACTACACAGTAACATGGTTCAGTACTATACTACACAGTAACACGGTTCAGTACTATACTACACAGTAACATGGTTCAGTATTATACTACACAGTAACACGGTTCAGTACTATACTACACAGTAACACGGTTCAGTACTATACTACACAGTAACACGGTTCAGTATTATACTACACAGTAACACGGTTCAGTACTATACTACACAGTAACACGGTTCAGTACTATACTACACAGTAACACGGTTCAGTACTATACTACACAGTAACACGGTTCAGTACTATACTACACAGTAACATGGTTCAGTATTATACTACACAGTAACACGGTTCAGTACTATACTACACAGTAACACGGTTCAGTACTATACTACACAGTAACACGGTTCAGTACTATACTACACAGTAACACGGTTCAGTACTATACTACACAGTAACACGGTTCAGTACTATACTACACAGTAACATGGTTCAGTATTATACTACACAGTAACACGGTTCAGTACTATACTACACAGTAACACGGTTCAGTACTATACTACACAGTAACACGGTTCAGTACTATACTACACAGTAACACGGTTCAGTACTATACTACACAGTAACATGGTTCAGTATTATACTACACAGTAACACGGTTCAGTACTATACTACACAGTAACACGGTTCAGTACTATACTACACAGTAACATGGTTCAGTATTATACTACACAGTAACACGGTTCAGTACTATACTACACAGTAACACGGTTCAGTACTATACTACACAGTAACACGGTTCAGTACTATACTACACAGTAACACGGTTCAGTACTATACTACACAGTAACACGGTTCAGTATTATACTACACAGTAACATGGCTTCATCTGTCATTATTAACTAAAGACTAACTGTCGTCTGTATTCGTCGTTCCGATAGTTGATGTCTGAAAGTATCGTTTAATCCAGGAGACTTCTCTTTGACGTTATATGGATGACATCGCTCTGAGTGCCTGTCTGCTTACTGAATTACAACACGTATATCGTTAGAGTTTGACAATCTAATGCATTATTCTCTGCTACTGTAACACTGAATATAATGACACAGACTCTCAAGGTGACATCACAGGAACTCTCACATTCAGACTGAAACAATTAGCGGCTTTTTGTCTGAAGAGATGAGAATCTATGAGGACAGATTATTGCCAAGGACCATTTTATATTGCTTTTAAAAACATTTTTAAAAATCCAATTAACTCCTGAAAGACATTGTTGGGTCGGGAAACTGGCATCTTTTTAGAACCAGTCTGGCAGGCAGCTGAACAGAAAAGGTCTCGGTGAGCAATCAACCGCTTGGCTCCGAAAAAGACCTGAGTTGGCACTTCTTTCCATCATAGATGTTTCTAACTCACAGAGATGTTTAACTCACACAGAGAGCCAGACCATTTAAAACATGGCCATTTGTCACATTGGATCGATGGAGTCCAGTCTGTATTGTAGTCTTGTTATAACAGCTTTTCTCCCTATGGAGGCTAGGACAACAGTCTGAGACAGTAGTTTCCTGACCTCCTAGTCAGGTTCATCAGTGACTAGGACAACAGTCTGAGACAGTAGTTTCCTGACCTCCTAGTCAGGTTCATCAGTGACTAGGACAACAGTCTGACTGAGACAGTAGTTTACTGACCTCCTAGTCAGGTTCATCAGTGACTAGGACAACAGTCTGAGACAGTAGTTTCCTGACCTCCGAGTCAGGTTCATCAGTGACTCGGACAACAGTCTGACTGAGACAGTAGTTTCCTGACCTCCTAGTCAGGTTCATCAGTGGCTAGGACAACAGCCTGATTAACAGTAGTTTCCTGACCTCCTAGTCAGGTTCATCAGTGGCTAGGACAACAGTCTGACTGAGACAGTAGTTTCCTGACCTCCTAGTCAGGTTCATCAGTGACTCGGACAACAGTCTGACTGAGACAGTAGTTTCCTGACCTCCTAGTCAGGTTCATCAGTGGCTAGGACAACAGTCTGATTAACAGTAGTTTCCTGACCTCCTAGTCAGGTTCATCAGTGGCTAGGACAACAGTCTGACTGAGACAGTAGTTTCCTGACCTCCTAGTCAGGTTCATCAGTGGCTAGGACAACAGTCTGATTAACAGTAGTTTCCTGACCTCCTAGTCAGGTTCATCAGTGGCTAGGACAACAGTCTGATTAACAGTAGTTTCCTGACCTCCTAGTCAGGTTCATCAGTGACTAGGACAACAGTCTGATTAACAGTAGTTTACTGACCTCCTAGTCAGGTTCATCAGTGACTAGGACAACAGTCTGACTGAGACAGTAGTTTACTGACCTCCTAGTCAGGTTCATCAGTGACCAGGACAACAGTCTGATTAACAGTAGTTTCCTGACCTCCTAGTCAGGTTCATCAGTGGCTAGGACAACAGTCTGACTGAGACAGTAGTTTCCTGACCTCCTAGTCAGGTTCATCAGTGACTAGGACAACAGTCTGATTAACAGTAGTTTACTGACCTCCTAGTCAGGTTCATCAGTGACTAGGACAACAGTCTGACTGAGACAGTAGTTTACTGACCTCCTAGTCAGGTTCATCAGTGACCAGGACAACAGTCTGACTGAGACAGTAGTTTACTGACCTCCTAGTCAGGTTCATCAGTGGCTCGGACAACAGTCTGACTGAGACAGTAGTTTACTGACCTCCTAGTCAGGTTCATCAGTGACTAGGACAACAGTCTGACTGAGACAGTAGTTTACTGACCTCCTAGTCAGGTTCATCAGTGACTAGGACAACAGTCTGAGACAGTAGTTTCCTGACCTCCGAGTCAGGTTCATCAGTGACTCGGACAACAGTCTGACTGAGACAGTAGTTTCCTGACCTCCTAGTCAGGTTCATCAGTGGCTAGGACAACAGTCTGATTAACAGTAGTTTCCTGACCTCCTAGTCAGGTTCATCAGTGGCTAGGACAACAGTCTGACTGAGACAGTAGTTTCCTGACCTCCTAGTCAGGTTCATCAGTGACTCGGACAACAGTCTGACTGAGACAGTAGTTTCCTGACCTCCTAGTCAGGTTCATCAGTGGCTAGGACAACAGTCTGATTAACAGTAGTTTCCTGACCTCCTAGTCAGGTTCATCAGTGGCTAGGACAACAGTCTGATTAACAGTAGTTTCTGACCTTAGTCAGGTTCATCAGTTAGGACAACAGTCTGACTTAGACAGTAGTTTCCTGACCTCCTAGTCAGGTTCATCAGTGACTAGGACAACAGTCTGATTAACAGTAGTTTACTGACCTCCTAGTCAGGTTCATCAGTGACTAGGACAACAGTCTGACTGAGACAGTAGTTTCCTGACCTCCTAGTCAGGTTCATCAGTGACCAGGACAACAGTCTGATTAACAGTAGTTTACTGACCTCCTAGTCAGGTTCATCAGTGACTAGGACAACAGTCTGACTGAGACAGTAGTTTACTGACCTCCTAGTCAGGTTCATCAGTGACCAGGACAACAGTCTGATTAACAGTAGTTTCCTGACCTCCTAGTCAGGTTCATCAGTGGCTAGGACAACAGTCTGACTGAGACAGTAGTTTCCTGACCTCCTAGTCAGGTTCATCAGTGACTAGGACAACAGTCTGATTAACAGTAGTTTACTGACCTCCTAGTCAGGTTCATCAGTGACTAGGACAACAGTCTGACTGAGACAGTAGTTTACTGACCTCCTAGTCAGGTTCATCAGTGACTAGGACAACAGTCTGACTGAGACAGTAGTTTCCTGACCTCCTAGTCAGGTTCATCAGTGACTAGGACAACAGTCTGACTGAGACAGTAGTTTACTGACCTCCTAGTCAGGTTCATCAGTGGCTCGGACAACAGTCTGACTGAGACAGTAGTTTCCTGACCTCCTAGTCAGGTTCATCAGTGACCAGGACAACAGTCGGAGACAGTAGTTTCCTGACCTCCTAGTCAGGTTCATCAGTGGCTAGGACAACAGTCTGATTAACAGTAGTTTACTGACCTCCTAGTCAGGTTCATCAGTGACTAGGACAACAGTCTGACTGAGACAGTAGTTTCCTGACCTCCTAGTCAGGTTCATCAGTGACTAGGACAACAGTCTGAGACAGTAGTTTCCTGACCTCCTAGTCAGGTTCATCAGTGACTAGGACAACAGTCTGACTGAGACAGTAGTTTACTGACCTCCTAGTCAGGTTCATCAGTGACTAGGACAACAGTCTGACTGAGACAGTAGTTTACTGACCTCCTAGTCAGGTTCATCAGTGACTAGGACAACAGTCTGAGACAGTAGTTTACTGACCTCCTAGTCAGGTTCATCAGTGACTAGGACAACAGTCTGACTGAGACAGTAGTTTCCTGACCTCCTAGTCAGGTTCATCAGTGACCAGGACAACAGTCTGACTGAGACAGTAGTTTACTGACCTCCTAGTCAGGTTCATCAGTGACTAGGACAACAGTCTGAGACAGTAGTTTCCTGACCTCCTAGTCAGGTTCATCAGTGACTAGGACAACAGTCTGACTGAGACAGTAGTTTCCTGACCTCCTAGTCAGGTTCATCAGTGACTAGGACAACAGTCTGACTGAGACAGTAGTTTACTGACCTCCTAGTCAGGTTCATCAGTGACTCGGACAACAGTCTAACTGAGACAGTAGTTTCCTGACCTCCTAGTCAGGTTCATCAGTGACCAGGACAACAGTCTGACTGAGACAGTAGTTTCCTGACCTCCTAGTCAGGTTCATCAGTGACTAGGACAACAGTCTGACTGAGACAGTAGTTTCCTGACCTCCTAGTCAGGTTCATCAGTGACTAGGACAACAGTCTGACTGAGACAGTAGTTTCCTGACCTCCTAGTCAGGTTCATCAGTGACTCGGACAACAGTCTAACTGAGACAGTAGTTTCCTGACCTCCTAGTCAGGTTCATCAGTGACCAGGACAACAGTCTGACTGAGACAGTAGTTTTCTGACCTCCTAGTCAGGTTCATCAGTGGCTCGGACAACAGTCTGACTGAGACAGTAGTTTCCTGACCTCCTAGTCAGGTTCATCAGTGACTAGGACAACAGTCTGACTGAGACAGTAGTTTACTGACCTCCTAGTCAGGTTCATCAGTGACTAGGACAACAGTCTGACTGAGACAGTAGTTTACTGACCTCCTAGTCAGGTTCATCAGTGACTAGGACAACAGTCTGACTGAGACAGTAGTTTACTGACCTCCTAGTCAGGTTCATCAGTGACTAGGACAACAGTCTGACTGAGACAGTAGTTTCCTGACCTCCTAGTCAGGTTCATCAGTGACTAGGACAACAGTCTGATTAACAGTAGTTTACTGACCTCCTCGTCAGGTTCATCAGTGACTAGGACAACAGTCTGACTGAGACAGTAGTTTCCTGACCTCCTAGTCAGGTTCATCAGTGACTAGGACAACAGTCTGACTGAGACAGTAATTTCCTGACCTCCTAGTCAGGTTCATCAGTGACTAGGACAACAGTCTGACTGAGACAGTAGTTTCCTGACCTCCTAGTCAGGTTCATCAGTGACTAGGACAACAGTATGACTGAGACAGTAGTTTACTGACCTCCTAGTCAGGTTCATCAGTGACTAGGACAACAGTCTGATTAACAGTAGTTTCCTGACCTCCTAGTCAGGTTCATCAGTGACTAGGACAACAGTCTGACTGAGACAATAGTTTTCTGACCTCCTAGTCAGGTTCATCAGCCAGTTACACTATAGAGAGAATAGCAAGAACACAGAATAGTCCAACTAATTTATGTCAGTATAATATATGAGATTAGAGCAAGAAGACATCAAGATACAAAACTCCCAATCCAGCAGGAAACGACAGAGCATCACCTCTGACTGCACTGTATAACGTCTCATAGTTACAGAACACAGATATCTCTGGTTAACAACAGGTACAATTATCTCTTTGTCCTCCTGATAAATTCTAGCCTAGTTACCATCTCTGTTCAGCTACTACATTCCACTCCCCGCCTCTCCTTTCATTTGTCAAAGAATTTGACACGGACTTCATGGAGTGGAGTGTTAGCTTTAAAAAATAAATACAAAATGGTACCCAGGCTATAGAAATGAACCCCTAAAAGATGAAATGTAGAAATGTTCTGAAAACAAAAGATACAAAAGTAAAGAGCTGAAAGTTTTTTGAATGATTAATTATACAGAAACAACACGATGGAGATGAAAAATGTGCCAGATATAAACATCTTCTGATATTTACATCAAGAGATTGTCTTTGTTTTTAGTTTGTGGCTTTGATCAGTCAGAAAGGAATAACAGACCTTGAAAGGAGGAAGTCTGTTGTGATTGACATCTCTAGTTACCATGGTGAGGCCCATGTACCTCCTGTCTCTTCCTCGGGGAGATCTATGGAATGAGGGGGGATTTAAAGAGCGACTCAAGAAACAATGTTTTAGTTTCAACTGTGTTCTCTATACTGATTACAGTAGTCTCTGAAGGTGAATATCTATGCTGATTACAGTAGTCTCTGAAGGTGAATATCTCTATACTGATTACAGTTGTCTCTGAAGGTGAATATCTATGCTGATTACAGTAGTCTCTGAAGGTGAATATCTATACTGATTACAGTAGTCTCTGAAGGTGAATATCTATACTGATTACAGTAGTCTCTGAAGGTGAATATCTCTGTACTGATTACAGTAGTCTCTGAAGGTGAATATCTATACTGATTACAGTAGTCTCTGAAGGTGAATATCTATACTGATTACAGTAGTTTCTGAAGGTGAATATCTCTATACTGATTACAGTAGTCTCTGAAGGTGAATATCTCTATACTGATTAGAGATGTCTCTGAAGGTGAATATCTATACTGATTACAGTAGTCTCTGAAGGTGAATATCTATGCTGATTACAGTAGTCTCTGAAGGTGAATATCTATACTGATTACAGTTGTCTCTGAAGGTGAATATCTCTATACTGATTACAGTTGTCTCTGAAGGTGAATATCTCTATGCTGATTACAGTAGTCTCTGAAGGTGAATATCTATACTGATTACAGTAGTCTCTGAAGGTGAATATCTATACTGATTACAGTAGTCTCTGAAGGTGAATATCTATGCTGATATCGTGAGGCCACTAGGTCATTTGACTGCAGGAAAGGGCTAACCTGAAGAGAAGCAGGCAGAGGTCTGACTGCAGGAAAGGGCTAACCTGAGGAGAAGCAGGCAGAGGTCTGACTGCAGGAAAGGGCTAACCTGAGGAGAAGCAGGCAGAGGTCTGACTACAGGAAAGGGTTAACCTGAGGAGAAGCAGGCAGAGGTCTGACTGCAGGAAAGGGCTAACCTGAGGAGAAGCAGACAGAGGTCTGACTACAGGAAAGGGTTAACCTGAGGAGAAGCAGACAGAGGTCTGACTGCAGGAAAGGGTTAACCTGAGGAGAAGCAGGCAGAGCTCTGACTGCAGGAAAGGGTTAACCTGAGGAGAAGCAGGCAGAGGTCTGACTGCAGGAAAGGGCTAACCTGAGGGGAAGCAGGCAGAGGTCTGACTGCAGGAAAGGGTTAACCTGAGGAGAAGCAGGCAGAGCTCTGACTACAGGAAAGGGCTAACCTGAGGAGAAGCAGACAGAGGTCTGACTGCAGGAAAGGGCTAACCTGAGGGGAAGCAGGCAGAGGTCTGACTGCAGGAAAGGGCTAACCTGAGGAGAAGCAGGCAGAGGTCTGACTACAGGAAAGGGCTAACCTGAGGAGAAGCAGGCAGAGGTCTGACTACAGGAAAGGGCTAACCTGAGGAGAAGCAGGCAGAGGTCTGACTGCAGGAAAGGGCTAACCTGAGGAGAAGCAGGCAGAGGTCTGACTGCAGGAAAGGGCTAACCTGAGGAGAAGCAGGCAGAGGTCTGACTACAGGAAAGGGCTAACCTGAGGAGAAGCAGGCAGAGGTCTGACTACAGGAAAGGGTTAACCTGAGGAGAAGCAGGCAGAGGTCTGACTGCAGGAAAGGGTTAACCTGAGGAGAAGCAGACAGAGCTCTGACTGCAGGAAAGGGTTAACCTGAGGAGAAGCAGGCAGAGCTCTGACTGCAGGAAAGGGTTAACCTGAGGAGAAGCAGGCAGAGGTCTGACTGCAGGAAAGGGCTAACCTGAGGGGAAGCAGGCAGAGGTCTGACTGCAGGAAAGGGCTAACCTGAGGAGAAGCAGGCAGAGGTCTGACTACAGGAAAGGGCTAACCTGAGGAGAAGCAGGCAGAGGTCTGACTACAGGAAAGGGCTAACCTGAGGAGAAGCAGGCAGAGCTCTGACTACAGGAAAGGGCTAACCTGAGGAGAAGCAGGCAGAGGTCTGACTGCAGGAAAGGGCTAACCTGAGGAGAAGCAGGCAGAGGTCTGACTGCAGGAAAGGGCTAACCTGAGGAGAAGCAGGCAGAGGTCTGACTACAGGAAAGGGCTAACCTGAGGAGAAGCAGGCAGAGGTCTGACTACAGGAAAGGGTTAACCTGAGGAGAAGCAGGCAGAGGTCTGACTGCAGGAAAGGGTTAACCTGAGGAGAAGCAGACAGAGCTCTGACTGCAGGAAAGGGTTAACCTGAGGAGAAGCAGGCAGAGCTCTGACTGCAGGAAAGGGTTAACCTGAGGAGAAGCAGGCAGAGCTCTGACTACAGGAAAGGGTTAACCTGAGGAGAAGTAGACAGAGCTCTGACTGCAGGAAAGGGCTAACCTGAGGAGAAGCAGGCAGAGCTCTGACTGCAGGAAAGGGCTAACCTGAGGAGAAGCAGGCAGAGCAGGCATTAACACAGTCCCAGACAGCCTATTAGCTGAAGTGGATTTTAATTAGCAATTTGCCAGTTAGCAAGCAGGAAAATTATCAGCCCCCTTTAACACCCCTGAGACAACCCCGCACACATACTCTCTCTCTCTCTCTCTCTATATATATATATATATATATATATATATATATTTATATATGTATATATATTTATCCTCCTCTCTCTCTCTTTCTCTCTCTCTCTCTTTCTCTCTTTCTCTCTTTGTCTCCTCTCAATTCAATTTAATTTAAAGGGCTTTATTGGCATGGGAAACATATGTTAACATTGCCAAAGCAAGTGAAATAAACAATAAAAAATTAACAGTAAACATTACACTCACAAAAGTTCCAAAAGAATAAAGACATTTCAAATGTCATATTATGTCTATATACAGTGTTGTAACAATGTACAAAAGGGAAAATAAATCAACATAAATATGGGTTGTATTTATAATGGTGTTTGTTCTTCACTGGTTGACCTTTTCTTGTGGCAACAGGTCACACATCTTGCTGCTGTGATGGGTTTGTTTTCAAATTCTTTGTGGATCTGTGTAATCTGAGGGAAATATGTGTCTCTAGTATGGTCATACATTTGGCAGGAGGTTAGGAAGATGTCCTTCATCATTTACTTCCTGATAGAGTCACAGCCATGGGAAGGAAGGGACCTTCATCATTTACTTCCTGATAGAATCACAGCCATGGGAAGGAAGGGTCCTTCATCATTTACTTCCTGATAGAATCACAGCCATGGGAAGGGTCCTTCATCATTTACTTCCTGATAGAGTCACAGCCATGGGAAGGGTCCTTCATCATTTACTTCCTGATAGAGACACAGCCATGGGAAGGAAGAGGCCTTCATCATTTACTTCCTGATAGAGACACAGCCATGGGAAGGAAGGGTCCTTCATCATTTACTTCCTGATAGAGTCACAGCCATGGGAAGGGTCCTTCATCATTTACTTCCTGATAGAAACACAGCCATGGGAAGGGACCTTCATCATTTACTTCCTGATAGAGACACAGCCATGGGAAGGGTCCTTCATCATTTACTTCCTGATAGAGTCACAGCCATGGGAAGGGACCTTCATCATTTACTTCCTGATAGAGACACAGCCATGGGAAGGGACCTTCATCATTTACTTCCTGATAGAGTCACAGCCATGGGAAGGAAGGGTCCTTCATCATTTACTTCCTGATAGAGACACAGCCATGGGAAGGGTCCTTCATCATTTACTTCCTGATAGAGTCACAGCCATGGGAAGGGACCTTCATCATTTACTTCCTGATAGAGACACAGCCATGGGAAGGAAGGGTCCTTCATCATTTACTTCCTGATAGAGACACAGCCATGGGAAGGAAGGGGCCTTCATCATTTACTTCCTGATAGAGTCACAGCCATGGGAAGGGACCTTCATCATTTACTTCCTGATAGAGTCACAGCCATGGGAAGGAAGGGACCTTCATCATTTACTTCCTGATAGAGACACAGCCATGGGAAGGAAGGGTCCTTCATCATTTACTTCCTGATAGAGACATAGCCATGGGAAGGAAGGGGCCTTCATCATTTACTTCCTGATAGTCACAGCCATGGGAAGGAAGGGTTCTTCATAATTTACTTCCTGATAGAGTCACAGCCATGGGAAGGAAGGGACCTTCATCATTTACTTCCTGATAGAGACACAGCCATGGGAAGGAAGGGACCTTCATCATTTACTTCCTGATAGAGACACAGCCATGGGAAGGAAGGGTCCTTCATCATTTACTTCCTGATAGAGTCATGGCCATGGGAAGGGTCCTTCATCATTTACTTCCTGATAGAGTCATGGCCATGGGAAGGGTCCTTCATCATTTACTTCCTGATAGAGTCACAGCCATGGGAAGGGTCCTTCATCATTTACTTCCTGATAGAGTCACAGCCATGGGAAGGAAGGGTCCTTCATCATTTACTTCCTGATAGAGACACAGCCATGGGAAGGAAGGGTCCTTCATCATTTACTTCCTGATAGAGTCACAGCCATGGGAAGGAAGGGTCCTTCATCATTTACTTCCTGATAGAGACACAGCCATGGGAAAGAAGGGTCCTTCATCATTTACTTCCTGATAGAGTCACAGCCATGGGAAAGAAGGGTCCTTCATCATTTACTTCCTGATAGAGACACAGCCATGGGAAAGAAGGGTCCTTCATCATTTACTTCCTGATAGAGTCACAGCCATGGGAAGGAAGGGTCCTTCATCATTTACTTCCTGATAGAGTCATGGCCATGGGAAGGGTCCTTCATCATTTACTTCCTGATAGAGTCATGGCCATGGGAAGGGTCCTTCATCATTTACTTCCTGATAGAGTCACAGCCATGGGAAGGAAGGGTCCTTCATCATTTACTTCCTGATAGAGTCATGGCCATGGGAAGGGTCCTTCATCATTTACTTCCTGATAGAGACACAGCCATGGGAAGGGTCCTTCATCATTTACTTCCTGATAGAGTCACAGCCATGGGAAGGAAGGGTCCTTCATCATTTACTTCCTGATAGAGTCATGGCCATGGGAAGGGTCCTTCATCATTTACTTCCTGATAGAGACACAGCCATGGGAAGGAAGGGTCCTTCATAATTTACTTCCTGATAGAGACACAGCCATGGGAAGGAAGGGTCCTTCATAATTTACTTCCTGATAGAGTCACAGCCATGGGAAGGAAGGGTCCTTCATCATTTACTTCCTGATAGAGACACAGCCATGGGAAGGAAGGGTCCTTCATCATTTACTTCCTGATAGAGACACAGCCATGGGAAGGGTCCTTCATCATTTACTTCCTGATAGAGACACAGCCATGGGAAGGGTCCTTCATAATTTACTTCCTGATAGAGACACAGCCATGGGAAGGAAGGGTCCTTCATCATTTACTTCCTGATAGAGACACAGCCATGGGAAGGAAGGGTCCTTCATCATTTACTTCCTGATAGAGACACAGCCATGGGAAGGGTCCTTCATCATTTACTTCCTGATAGAGTCACAGCCATGGGAAGGAAGGGACCTTCATCATTTACTTCCTGATAGAGTCACAGCCATGGGGAGGAAGGGTACTCCATCATTTACTTCCTGATAGAATCACAGCCATGGAAGGGACCTTCATCATTTACTTCCTGATAGAGACACAGCCATGGGAAGGAAGGGGCCTTCATCATTTACTTCCTGATAGAGTCACAGCCATGGGAAGGAAGGGGCCTTCATCATTTACTTCCTGATAGTCACAGCCATGGGAAGGAAGGGACCTTCATCATTTACTTCCTGATAGAGTCACAGCCATGGGAAGGGTCCTTCATCATTTACTTCCTGATAGAGTCACAGCCATGGGAAGGAAGGGTCCTTCATCATTTACTTCCTGATAGAGACACAGCCATGGGAAGGGTCCTTCATCATTTACTTCCTGATAGAGTCACAGCCATGGGAAGGAAGGGTCCTTCATCATTTACTTCCTGATAGAGTCACAGCCATGGGAAGGAAGGGTTCTTCATCATTTACTTCCTGATAGAGTCACAGCCATGGGAAGGAAGGGACCTTCATCATTTACTTCCTGATAGAGTCACAGCCATGGGAAGGGTCCTTCATCATTTACTTCCTGATAAAGTCACAGCCATGGGAAGGAAGGGTCCTTCATCATTTACTTCCTGATAGAGTCACAGCCATGGGAAGGGTCCTTCATCATTTACTTCCTGATAGAGTCACAGCCATTGGAAGGAAGGGTCCTTCATCATTTACTTCCTGATAGAGTCACAGCCATGGGAAGGAAGGGACCTTCATCATTTACTTCCTGATAGAGACACAGCCATGGGAAGGAAGGGTCCTTCATCATTTACTTCCTGATAGAGTCACAGCCATGGGAAGGAAGGGTCCTTCATCATTTACTTCCTGATAGAGTCACAGCCATGGGAAGGGTCCTTCATCATTTACTTCCTGATAGAATCACAGCCATGGGAAGGGTCCTTCATCATTTACTTCCTGATAGAGTCACAGCCATGGGAAGGAAGGGTCCTTCATCATTTACTTCCTGATAGAGTCACAGCCATGGGAGGGAAGGGTCCTTCATCATTTACTTCCTGATAGAGTCACAGCCATGGGAAGGAAGGGTCCTTCATCATTTACTTCCTGATAGAGTCACAGCCATGGGAAGGGTCCTTCATCATTTACTTCCTGATAGAGTCACAGCCATGGGAAGGAAGGGACCTTCATCATTTACTTCCTGATAGAGACATAGCCATGGGAAGGGTCCTTCATCATTTACTTCCTGATAGAGTCACAGCCATGGGAAGGAAGGGACCTTCATCATTTACTTCCTGATAGAGTCACAGCCATGGGAAGGAAGGGTCCTTCATCATTTACTTCCTGATAGAGACACAGCCATGGGAAGGAAGGGTCCTTCATCATTTACTTCCTGATAGAGTCATGGCCATGGGAAGGAAGGGGCCTTCATCATTTACTTCCTGATAGAGACACAGCCATGGGAAGGAAGGGTCCTTCATCATTTACTTCCTGATAGAGTCACAGCCATGGAAGGGTCCTTCATCATTTACTTCCTGATAGAGACACAGCCATGGGAAGGAAGGGTCCTTCATCATTTACTTCCTGATAGAGTCACAGCCATGGGAAGGAAGGGTCATTCATCATTTACTTCCTGATAGAGACACAGCCATGGGAAGGAAGGGTCCTTCATCATTTACTTCCTGATAGAGTCACAGCCATGGGAAGGAAGGGGCCTTCATCATTTACTTCCTGATAGAGTCACAGCCATGGGAAAGAAGGGTCCTTCATCATTTACTTCCTGATAGAGACACAGCCATGGGAAGGAAGGGTCCTTCATCATTTACTTCCTGATAGAGTCACAGCCATGGGAAGGAAGGGTCCTTCATCATTTACTTCCTGATAGAGTCACAGCCATGGGAAGGAAGGGTCCTTCATCATTTACTTCCTGATAGAAACACAGCCATGGAAAGGAAGGGTCCTTCATCATTTACTTCCTGATAGAGTCACAGCCATGGGAAGGAAGGGTCCTTCATCATTTACTTCCTGATAGAGTCACAGCCATGGGAAGGAAGGGTCCTTCATCATTTACTTCCTGATAGAATCACAGCCATGGAAGGGTCCTTCATCATTTACTTCCTGATAGAGTCACAGCCATGGGAAGGAAGGGACCTTCATCATTTACTTCCTGATAGAATCACAGCCATGGAAGGGTCCTTCATCATTTACTTCCTGATAGAGTCACAGCCATGGGAAGGGTCCTTCATCATTTACTTCCTGATAGAGTCACAGCCATGGAAGGGTCCTTCATCATTTACTTCCTGATAGTCACAGCCATGGGAAGGAAGGGTCCTTCATCATTTACTTCCTGATAGAATCACAGCCATGGAAGGGTCCTTCATCATTTACTTCCTGATAGAGTCACAGCCATGGGAAGGAAGGGTCCTTCATCATTTACTTCCTGATAGAGTCACAGCCATGGGAAGGGTCCTTCATCATTTACTTCCTGATAGAGACACAGCCATGGGAAGGGTCCTTCATCATTTACTTCCTGATAGAGTCACAGCCATGGGAAGGGTCCTTCATCATTTACTTCCTGATAGAGTCACAGCCATGGGAAGGGTCCTTCATCATTTACTTCCTGATAGAGTCACAGCCATGGAAGGGTCCTTCATCATTTACTTCCTGATAGAATCACAGCCATGGGAAGGAAGGGGCCTTCATCATTTACTTCCTGATAGAGACACAGCCATGGGAAGGGTCCTTCATCATTTACTTCCTGATAGAATCACAGCCATGGGAAGGAATGGACCTTCATCATTTACTTCCTGATAGAGTCACAGCCATGGAAGGGTCCTTCATCATTTACTTCCTGATAGAATCACAGCCATGGGAAGGAAGGGACCTTCATCATTTACTTCCTGATAGAGTCACAGCCATGGAAGGGTCCTTCATCATTTACTAGTCTAACACTCAGGTTGTAATGTTTTTTGGGTAGTCTAACACTCAGGTTGTAATGTTGTTTGGGTAGTCTAACACTCAGGTTGTAATGTTGTTTGGGTAGTCTAACACTCAGGTTGTAATGTTGTCTGGGCTGTCTAACACTCAGGTTGTAATGTTGTTTGGTTAGTCTAACACTCAGGTTGTAATGTTGTTTGGGTCGTCTAACACTCAGGTTGTAATGTTGTTTGGGTAGTCTAACACTCAGGTTGTTTGGGCAGTCTAACACTCAGGTTGTAATGTTGTTTGGGTAGTCTAACACTCAGGTTGTAATGTTGTTTGGGTAGTCTAACACTCAGGTTGTAATGTTGTTTGGGTCGTCTAACACTCAGGTTGTAATGTTGTTTGGGCAGTCTAACACTCAGGTTGTAATGTTGTTTGGGTAGTCTAACACTCAGGTTGTTTGGGTAGTCTAACACTCAGGTTGTAATGTTGTTTGGGCAGTCTAACACTCAGGTTGTAATGTTGTTTGGGCAGTCTAACACTCAGGTTGTAATGTTGTTTGGGAAGTCTAACACTCAGGTTGTAATGTTGTTTGGGCAGTCTAACACTCAGGTTGTAATGTTGTTTGGGCAGTCTAACACTCAGGTTGTAATGTTGTTTGGGTAGTCTAACACTCAGGTTGTAATGTTGTTTGGGTAGTCTAACACTCAGGTTGTAATGTTGTTTGGGTAGTCTAACACTCAGGTTGTAATGTTGTTTGGGTAGTCTAACACTCAGGTTGTAATGTTGTTTGGGTAGTCTAACACTCAGGTTGTAATGTTGTTTGGGTAGTCTAACACTCAGGTTGTAATGTTGTTTGGGTAGTCTAACACTCAGGTTGTAATGTTGTTTGGGCAGTCTAACACTCAGGTTGTAATGTTGTTTGGGCAGTCTAACACTCAGGTTGTAATGTTGTTTGGGCAGTCTAACACTCAGGTTGTAATGTTGTTTGGGTAGTCTAACACTCAGGTTGTAATGTTGTTTGGGCAGTCTAACACTCAGGTTGTAATGTTGTTTGGGCAGTCTAACACTCAGGTTGTAATGTTGTTTGGGTAGTCTAACACTCAGGTTGTAATGTTGTTTGGGTAGTCTAACACTCAGGTTGTAATGTTGTTTGGGTAGTCTAACACTCAGGTTGTAATGTTGTTTGGGTAGTCTAACACTCAGGTTGTAATGTTGTTTGGGTAGTCTAACACTCAGGTTGTAATGTTGTTTGGTTAGTCTAACACTCAGGTTGTAATGTTGTTTGGGTCGTCTAACACTCAGGTTGTAATGTTGTTTGGGTAGTCTAACACTCAGGTTGTAATGTTGTTTGGTTAGTCTAACACTCAGGTTGTAATGTTGTTTGGGTAGTCTAACACTCAGGTTGTAATGTTGTTTGGGTCGTCTAACACTCAGGTTGTAATGTTGTTTGGGTAGTCTAACACTCAGGTTGTAATGTTGTTTGGGTAGTCTAACACTCAGGTTGTAATGTTGTTTGGGTAGTCTAACACTCAGGTTGTAATGTTGTTTGGGTCGTCTAACACTCAGGTTGTAATGTTGTTTGGGTAGTCTAACACTCAGGTTGTAATGTTGTTTGGGTAGTCTAACACTCAGGTTGTAATGTTGTTTGGGTAGTCTAACACTCAGGTTGTAATGTTGTTTGGGTAGTCTAACACTCAGGTTGTAATATTGTTTGGGTAGTCTAACACTCAGGTTGTAATGTTGTTTGGGTAGTCTAACACTCAGGTTGTAATGTTGTTTGGGTAGTCTAACACTCAGGTTGTAATGTTGTTTGGGTAGTCTAACACTCAGGTTGTAATGTTGTTTGGTTATTACTACTGGGAATTGATTACCTCAAAATATAACTTGATTGTTTGTAACGTCTGTTATCTGCAGAAGAGTACAGAGTTGGAAAAAAACACCATTTCACCTAACACCATCTACTAACAGCAAGGCCCCTGGTGTTCGGAGAAGGAACGGTTCTGTTTCCGTTTGAAGACTCAACATACAAACCCCTGTGGACGCCAGAGAGAAACGTCCTCATTTTCTACAGAAATGTAAAACTCTTCCCCAGTTACTATGAATCTACGTTGACTCCCGAGCCTCTCATCGTTCAATGGAAGAGCGGTGTTCATCTGAAGTTTACAACCAGCTCCTCGTTCCAGAGAAACCGTTCTGTGTTAAATATTTGAAAACCCTTTTCTCTGTCGACTAACAGGAAGCTGGTTTTATTGTTTCCCTCCTGGATCAGAGGGGACCTGTGTGTAGCGAGACGTCTGAATGGGAGACGACTGCTCCAGATCCTGTGGTGGCTGGTAATTGGTGAAACACTCCTGCAGTGGGAAGTGTGTGTGTGTGTGTGTGTGTGTGTGTGTGTGTGTGTGTGTGTGTGTGTGTGTGTGTGTGTGTGTGTGTGTGTGTGTGTGTGTGTGTGTGTGTGTGTGTGTGTGTGTGTGTGTGTGTGTGTGTGTGTGTGTAGGGCATCTCGCAGAGCTGACCAGAACACAACCAGTGACCTAAAAAAGGCCTGCTGATCTGATCCTTGAGTGGGGTTAGAGTTAGGTACTACCTGGGGATAAGGACCATCAGCATGGGGGTTAGGGTTAGGTACTACCTGGGGGATAAGGACCATCAGCACTACCAGGACCATCAGCATGGGGGTTAGGGTTAGGTACTACCTGGGGGATAAGGACCATCAGCATGGGGGTTAGGGTTAGGTACTACCTGGGGGATAAGGACCATCAGCATGGGGGTTAGGTTAGGTACTACCTGGGGATAAGGACCATCAGCATGGGGGTTAGGGTTAGGTACCACCTGGGGATAAGGACCATCAGCATGGGGGTTAGGGTTAGGTTAGGTACTACCTGGGGATAAGGACCATCAGCATGGGGGGTTAGGGTTAGGTACTACCTGGGGGATAAGGACCATCAGCATGGGGGGTTAGGGTTAGGTACTACCTGGGGGATAAGGACCATCAGCATGGGGGGTTAGGGTTAGGTACTACCTGGGGGATAAGGACCATCAGCATGGGGGGTTAGGGTTAGGTACTACCTGGGGGATAAGGACCATCAGCATGGGGGGTTAGGGTTAGGTACTACCTGGGGGATAAGGACCATCAGCATGGGGGTTGGGGGTACTACCTGGGGATAAGGACCATCAGCATGGGGGTTAGGGTTAGGTACTACCTGGGGGATAAGGACCATCAGCATGGGGGTTATGGGGGGGTTAGGTACTACCTGGGGGATAAGGACCATCAGCATGGGGGTTAGGGTTAGGTACTACCTGGGGGATAAGGACCATAAGCATGGAAGGTTAGGGTTAGGTACTACCTGGGGGATAAGGACCATCAGCATGGGGGTTAGGGTTAGGTACTACCTGGGGGATAAGGACCATCAGCATGGGGGGTTAGGGTTAGGTACTACCTGGGGTGTAATACCATCAGCATGGAAGGTTAGAGTTAGGTACTACCTGGGGGATAAGGACCATCAGCATGGGGGTTAGAGTTAGGTACTACCTGGGGTGTAATACCATCAGCATGGAAGGTTAGAGTTAGGTACTACCTGGGGGATAAGGACCATCAGCATGGGGGGTTAGAGTTAGGTACTACCTGTAAGGACCATCAGCATGGGGGGTTAGGGTTAGGTACTACCTGGGGGATAAGGACCATCAGCATGGAAGGTTAGGGTTAGGTACTACCTGGGGGATAAGGACCATCAGCATGGGGGGTTAGGGTTAGGTACTACCTGGGGTGTAAGGACCATCAGCATGGGGGGTTAGGGTTAGGTACTACCTGGGGGATAAGGACCATCAGCATGGAAGGTTAGGGTTAGGTACTACCTGGGGGATAAGGACCATCAGCATGGGGGTTAGGGTTAGGTACTACCTGGGGGATAAGGACCATCAGCATGGAAGGTTAGGGTTAGGTACTACCTGGGGGATAAGGACCATCAGCATGGGGGGTTAGGGTTAGGTACTACCTGGGGTGTAAGGACCATCAGCATGGAAGGTTAGGTACTACCTGGGGGTAAGGACCATCAGCATGGGGGGTTAGGGTTAGGTACTACCTGGGGGATAAGGACCATCAGCATGGGGGGTTAGGGTTAGGTACTACCTGGGGGATAAGGACCATCAGCATGGGGGGTTAGGGTTAGGTACTACCTGGGGGATAAGGACCATCAGCATGGGGGGTTAGGGTTAGGTACTACCTGGGGGATAAGGACCATCAGCATGGGGGGTTAGGGTTAGGTACTACCTGGGGGTAAGGACCATCAGCATGGGGGGTTAGGGTTAGGTACTACCTGGGGGATAAGGACCATCAGCATGGAAGGTTAGGGTTAGGTACTACCTGGGGTGTAAGGACCATCAGCATGGGGGGTTAGGGTTAGGTACTACCTGGGGGATAAGGACCATCAGCATGGGGGGTTAGAGTTAGGTACTACCTGGGGGATAAGGACCATCAGCATGGGGGGTTAGAGTTAGGTACTACCTGGGGGATAAGGACCATCAGCATGGGGGGTTAGAGTTAGGTACTACCTGGGGGATAAGGACCATCAGCATGGGGGGTTAGGGTTAGGTACTACCTGGGGGATAAGGACCATCAGCATGGGGGGTTAGGGTTAGGTACTACCTGGGGGATAAGGACCATCAGCATGGGGGGTTAGGGTTAGGTACTACCTGGGGGATAAGGACCATCAGCATGGGGGTTAGAGTTAGGTACTACCTGGGGGATAAGGACCATCAGCATGGGGGGTTAGAGTTAGGTACTACCTGGGGGATAAGGACCATCAGCATGGGGGGTTAGGGTTAGGTACTACCTGGGGGATAAGGACGATCAGCATGGAAGGTTAGGGTTAGGTACTACCTGGGGGATAAGGACCATCAGCATGGGGGGTTAGGGTTAGGTACTACCTGGGGGATAAGGACCATCAGCATGGAAGGTTAGGGTTAGGTACTACCTGGGGGATAAGGACCATCAGCATGGGGGGTTAGGGTTAGGTACTACCTGGGGTGTAAGGACCATCAGCATGGAAGGTTAGGGTTAGGTACTACCTGGGGGATAAGGACCATCAGCATGGGGGTTAGGGTTAGGTACTACCTGGGGGATAAGGACCATCAGCATGGGGGGTTAGGGTTAGGTACTACCTGGGGGATAAGGACCATCAGCATGGGGGGTTCGGGTTAGGTACTACCTGGGGCATAAGGACCATCAGCATGGGGGTTAGGTACTACCTGGGGGATAAGGACCATCAGCATGGGGGGTTAGGGTTAGGTACTACCTGGGGGATAAGGACCATCAGCATGGGGGGTTAGGGTTAGGTACTACCTGGGGGATAAGGACCATCAGCATGGGGGGTTCGGGTTAGGTACTACCTGGGGCATAAGGACCATCAGCATGGGGGGTTAGGTACTACCTGGGGGATAAGGACCATCAGCATGGGGGGTTAGGGTTAGGTACTACCTGGGGGATAAGGACCATCAGCATGGGGGGTTAGGGTTAGGTACTACCTGGGGGATAAGGACCATCAGCATGGGGGGTTAGGGTTAGGTACTACCTGGGGTGTAAGGACCATCAGCATGGGGGGTTAGGGTTAGGTACTACCTGGGGGATAAGGACCATCAGCATGGGGGGTTAGGGTTAGGTACTACCTGGGGGATAAGGACCATCAGCATGGGGGGTTAGGGTTAGGTACTACCTGGGGGATAAGGACCATCAGCATGGAAGGTTAGGGTTAGGTACTACCTGGGGGTAAGGACCATCAGCATGGGGGGTTAGGTACTACCTGGGGGATAAGGACCATCAGCATGGGGGGTTAGAGTTAGGTACTACCTGGGGGATAAGGACGATCAGCATGGGGGGTTAGGGTTAGGTACTACCTGGGGCATAAGGACGATCAGCATGGGGGGTTAGGGTTAGGTACTACCTGGGGCATAAGGACCATCAGCATGGGGGGTTAGGTACTACCTGGGGGATAAGGACCATCAGCATGGGGGTTAGAGTTAGGTACTACCTGGGGGATAAGGACCGTCAGCATAGAAGGTTAGGGTTAGGTACTACCTGGGGGATAATGACCATCAGCATGGAAGGTTAGGGTTAGGTACTACCTGGGGGATAAGGACCATCAGCATGGGGGGTTAGGGTTAGGTACTACCTGGGGGATAAGGACCATCAGCATGGGGGGTTAGGGTTAGGTACTACCTGGGGTGTAAGGACCGTCAGCATGGAAGGTTAGGGTTAGGTACTACCTGGGGGATAAGGACCATCAGCATGGGGGGTTAGGGTTAGGTACTACCTGGGGGATAAGGACGATCAGCATGGGGGGTTAGGGTTAGGTACTACCTGGGGTGTAAGGACCATCAGCATGGAAGGTTAGAGTTAGGTACTACCTGGGGGATAAGGACCATCAGCATGGGGGTTAGGTACTACCTGGGGGATAAGGACCATCAGCATGGGGGGTTAGGGTTAGGTACTACCTGGGGGATAAGGACCATCAGCATGGGGGGTTAGGGTTAGGTACTACCTGGGGGATAAGGACCATCAGCATGGGGGGTTAGGGTTAGGTACTACCTGGGGGATAAGGACCATCAGCATGGGGGGTTAGGGTTAGGTACTACCTGGGGTGTAAGGACCATCAGCATGGGGGGTTAGGGTTAGGTACTACCTGGGGTGTAAGGACCATCAGCATGGGGGGTTAGAGTTAGGTACTACCTGGGGGATAAGGACCATCAGCATGGGGGTTAGAGTTAGGTACTACCTGGGGGATAAGGACCGTCAGCATGGAAGGTTAGGGTTAGGTACTACCTGGGGGATAAGGACCGTCAGCATGGAAGGTTAGGGTTAGGTACTACCTGGGGGATAATGACCATCAGCATGGAAGGTTAGGGTTAGGTTCTACCTGGGGTGTAAGGACCATCAGCATGGGGGGTTAGAGTTAGGTACTACCTGGGGGATAATGACCATCAGCATGGGGGGTTAGGGTTAGGTACTACCTGGGGTGTAAGGACCATCAGCATGGGGGGTTAGGGTTAGGTACTACCTGGGGTGTAAGGACCATCAGCATGGGGGGTTAGGGTTAGGTACTACCTGGGGGATAAGGACCATCAGCATGGGGGTTAGAGTTAGGTACTACCTGGGGGATAAGGACCATCAGCATGGGGGTTAGGGTTAGGTACTACCTGGGGGTAAGGACCATCAGCATGGGGGTTAGGGTTAGGTACTACCTGGGGGTAAGGACCATCAGCATGGGGGTTAGGGTTAGGTACTACCTGGGGGTAAGGACCATCAGCATGGGGGTTAGGGTTAGGTACTACCTGGGGGTAAGGACCATCAGCATGGAAGGTTAGGGTTAGGTACTACCTGGGGGTAAGGACCATCAGCATGGGGGTTAGGGTTAGGTACTACCTGGGGGATAAGGACCATCAGCATGGAAGGTTAGGGTTAGGTACTACCTGGGGGATAAGGACCATCAGCATGGGGGGTTAGGGTTAGGTACTACCTGGGGGATAAGGACCATCAGCATGGGGGGTTAGGGTTAGGTACTACCTGGGGGTAAGGACCATCAGCATGGGGGGTTAGGGTTAGGTACTACCTGGGGGATAATGACCATCAGCATGGGGGGTTAGGGTTAGGTACTACCTGGGGGATAAGGACCATCAGCATGCGGGGTTAGAGTTAGGTACTACCTGGGGGATAAGGACGATCAGCATGGGGGGTTAGGTACTACCTGGGGCATAAGGACCATCAGCATGGGGGGTTAGGTACTACCTGGGGGATAAGGACCATCAGCATGGGGGGTTAGGGTTAGGTACTACCTGGGGGATAAGGACCATCAGCATGCGGGGTTAGAGTTAGGTACTACCTGGGGGATAAGGACCATCAGCATGGGGGGTTAGGGTTAGGTACTACCTGGGGGATAATGACCATCAGCATGCGGGGTTAGAGTTAGGTACTACCTGGGGGATAAGGACGATCAGCATGGAAGGTTAGGGTTAGGTACTACCTGGGGGATAAGGACGATCAGCATGGAAGGTTAGGGTTAGGTACTACCTGGGGGATAAGGACGATCAGCATGGGGGGTTAGAGTTAGGTACTACCTGGGGGATAAGGACCGTCAGCATGGAAGGTTAGGGTTAGGTACTACCTGGGGGATAAGGACCATCAGCATGGGGGGTTAGGGTTAGGTACTACCTGGGGGATAAGGACGATCAGCATGGAAGGTTAGAGTTAGGTACTACCTGGGGGATAAGGACCATCAGCATGGGGGGTTAGGGTTAGGTACTACCTGGGGGATAAGGACCATCAGCATGGGGGGTTAGGGTTAGGTACTACCTGGGGGATAAGGACCATCAGCATGGGGGTTAGGGTTAGGTACTACCTGGGGTGTAAGGACCATCAGCATGGGGGTTAGGGTTAGGTACTACCTGGGGGATAAGGACCATCAGCATGGGGAGTTAGGTACTACCTGGGGGGTAAGGACCATCAGCATGGAAGGTTAGGGTTAGGTACTACCTGGGGGATAAGGACCATCAGCATGGGGGGTTAGGGTTAGGTACTACCTGGGGTGTATGGACCATCAGCATGGGGGGTTAGGGTTAGGTACTACCTGGGGGATAAGGACCATCAGCATGGGGGGTTAGGGTTAGGTACTACCTGGGGGATAAGGACCATCAGCATGGGGGGTTAGGGTTAGGTACTACCTGGGGGATAAGGACCATCAGCATGGGGGTTAGGGTTAGGTACTACCTGGGGGATAAGGACCATCAGCATGGGGGTTAGGGTTAGGTACTACCTGGGGGTAAGGACCATCAGCATGGGGGTTAGGGTTAGGTACTACCTGGGGGATAAGGACCATCAGCATGGGGGGTTAGGGTTAGGTACTACCTGGGGGTAAGGACCATCAGCATGGGGGTTAGGGTTAGGTACTACCTGGGGGATAAGGACCATCAGCATGGGGGGTTAGGGTTAGGTACTACCTGGGGGATAAGGACCATCAGCATGGGGGTTAGGGTTAGGTACTACCTGGGGGTGTAAGGACCATCAGCATGGGGGTTAGGGTTAGGTACTACCTGGGGGATAAGGACGATCAGCATGGGGGTTAGGGTTAGGTACTACCTGGGGCATAAGGACCATCAGCATGGGGGTTAGGTACTACCTGGGGGATAAGGACCATCAGCATGGGGGGTTAGGGTTAGGTACTACCTGGGGGATAAGGACCATCAGCATGGGGGGTTAGGGTTAGGTACTACCTGGGGGATAAGGACCATCAGCATGGGGGGTTAGGGTTAGGTACTACCTGGGGTGTAAGGACCATCAGCATGGGGGGTTAGGGTTAGGTACTACCTGGGGGTAAGGACCATCAGCATGGGGGTTAGGGTTAGGTACTACCTGGGGGATAAGGACGATCAGCATGGGGGGTTAGGGTTAGGTACTACCTGGGGCATAAGGACCATCAGCATGGGGGTTAGGTACTACCTGGGGGATAAGGACCATCAGCATGGGGGGTTAGGGTTAGGTACTACCTGGGGCATAAGGACCATCAGCATGGGGGGTTAGGTACTACCTGGGGGATAAGGACCATCAGCATGGGGGGTTAGGGTTAGGTACTACCTGGGGGATAAGGACCATCAGCATGCGGGGTTAGAGTTAGGTACTACCTGGGGGATAAGGACGATCAGCATGGGGGGTTAGGGTTAGGTACTACCTGGGGCATAAGGACCATCAGCATGGGGGGTTAGGTACTACCTGGGGGATAAGGACCATCAGCATGGGGGGTTAGGGTTAGGTACTACCTGGGGCATAAGGACCATCAGCATGGGGGGTTAGGGTTAGGTACTACCTGGGGGATAAGGACCATCAGCACGGAAGGTTAGAGTTAGGTACTACCTGGGGGATAAGGACCATCAGCATGGGGGGTTAGGGTTAGGTACTACCTGGGGGATAAGGACCATCAGCATGGGGGGTTAGAGTTAGGTACTACCTGGGGGATAAGGACCATCAGCATGGGGGTTAGGTACTACCTGGGGTATAAGGACCGTCAGCATGGGGGGTTAGGGTTAGGTACTACCTGGGGGATAAGGACCGTCAGCATGGGGGTTAGGGTTAGGTACTACCTGGGGTGCATGGAAGCTGGTATTCCTCAGAATAAGGTATTGTGGGAAGAAGGTAATGACACAACAGAGTCTGAAACGTATTTCCTGCGACGCCAAGAGGAAGAGATGGGATTAGAGAGGATCAGTATTGAGACTGTCTGTCCCCTCCCTCGTCCTGCCTCTCTAAATCTCTCTCTTTCTCTGCCTGTGTTGTTGAGTCAACTAAACATCTAAGAAGAGGACTTCCTGTATGTAAGGAAATCATCACCTGCACACATTATGATTTAAGGAACAGGAGAGTCACATGCTACTAACACACCGTACCGTACCTGCTTGAGATCTGGCCATTTCCCTTCAGCTTCTTCAGAAACAGCAGAGAGAGAGGGGGAGACAGACAGACAGAGAGAGAGAGAGGGGGGAACAGCAGAGAGAGAGAGAGGGGGGGAGACAGACAGACAGAGAGAGAGAGAGAGGGGGGAACAGCAGAGAGAGAGAGGGGGGAGAAACAGCAGAGAGAGAGAGGGGGAGAAACAGCAGAGAGAGAGAGAGAGGGGGGACAGCAGAGAGAGAGAGAGAGGGGGGGAGAAACAGCAGAGAGAGAGAGGGGGAGAAACAGCAGAGAGAGAGAGGGGGGAGAAACAGAGGAGAGAGAGAGAGAAATGGGAGAAGGATGGAGAAACAGCAGAGAGAGAGAGAAATGGGAGAAGGATGGAGAAACAGCAGAGAGAGAGGGGGGAGAGACAGACAGAAAAGAGAGAGACAGAGAGAGAGAGAGAGAGAGAGAGAGAGAGAGAGAGAGAGAGAAACATCAGGGATGAGAGCAAATTAAATAGATAATAAACAAATGTGAAATTAAGCAAAAAAATAGAATCACACAAGTTCACTCTCTCTCTTTCAATCTCCCTCCATCTCTCCCTCTCTCTCCATCTCTCTCCCCTCCATCTCTCTCTCCATCTCTCCCTCCACCTCTCTATATCTCTCCATATTTCTCTCCCTCCATCTCTCCCTCCCTCTCTCTTTCTCTCCCTCTCTCTCTCTCTATCTCCAATTATCTCCCACTCCATTTCTCTCCCTCCATCTCTCTCCCTCCCTCTCTCCATCTCTCTCTCCATCTCTCTCTCTCTCTTCATCTCTCCATTTCCATCTCTCTCTCTCTCTCTCTCTCCATCTCTCTCTCAAGAGAATACTTTCCTTCTCATTTCTCTTTCAGTGACTGTAATAAATTATTTACAAAGAGTAGATCTACAAGCACTCAATACAACGCAGTCGCTCAGCCATAGAGCCCAGGGGAGCGGAGAGCTGCCCGGCATTTTATGAAAGAGACGGCAAGTGAGAAGAAATGCAGCCTTGTGGAAAGGTCATCAACACCCGGTGGGTCCTCTGTGATCTTTTCATTAGGCAGGTGAAGAAGCTGCTTCACTACGGAACCATGAGACACCTTTAGGTCTCCTCTATTACTCCATGATGGATAGATTATAGAGGATATGACAGGGAAATAGGTATGAGAGAGTGAGGAAGAGAGAGAGAGAGAGAGAGAGAGAGAGAGAGAGAGAGAGAGAGAGAGAGAGAGAGAGAGAGAGATAGAGAGACAGAGAGAGAAAGTGTGTGAGAGAGAGAGGGGGAGACAGAGAGAGACAGAGAGAGCGAGGGAGAGAGAGAGAAAGAGAGAGACAGAAAGTGAGAGTGAGAGAGAGGAGAGACAGAGAGAGAGAGAGAGAGAGACAGAGAGACAGAGAGAGACAGAGAGCGAGAGACAGAGAGAGAAAGTGTGAGAGAGAGAGAGAGAGAGAGAGAGAGAGAGAGAGAGAGAGAGAGAGAGAGAGAGAGAGAGAGAGAGAGAGAGAGGGAGAGAAAGAGAGAGAGACAGAAAGTGTGAGAGAGAAAGTGTGAGAGAGAGAGAAAGAGAGAGAGAGAGAGGGAGAGACAGAGAGAGAGAGAGAGAACATTGCTTGGTCCACTGTCTGCATTGCAGACCCATCTGCCCTGCTAAACCCAGCATCAGATAGACAGTGATTGTTTCTGTTACAGTCTGGAATCTCACTTATCTCCTAAATGGACAGTAATTGAATTATTGTGGGACAATCAGAAAGATGTCCTATTGAAGCTCAGCTCTTTGTTCCAAACAGCAGCATCACAGACAACATGGTGAGCTACTGTGGGTGAGATGTATCATTATAATACAGAGAATAGGGAACCTACATGGATAATGAACCTACATGGATAGGAAACCTACATGGATAATGAACCTACATGGATAGGAAACCTACATGGATAATGAACCTACATGGATAGGAAACCTACATGGATAATAAACCTACATGGATAATGAACCTACATGGATAATGAACCTACATGGATAATGAACCTACATGGATAATGAACCTACATGGATAGGAAACCTACATGGATAATGAACCTGCATGGATAATGAACCTACATGGATAGGAAACCTACATGGATAGGGAACCTACATGGATAGGAAACCTACATGGATAATGAACCTACATGGATAGGAAACCTACATGGATAGGGAACCTACATGGATAATGAACCTACATGGATAATGAACCTACATGGATAATGAACCTACATGGATAATGAACCTACGTGGATAATGAACCTACATGGATAGGAAACCTACATGGATAATGAACCTATATGGATAATGAACCTACATGGATAATGAACCTACATGGATAATGAACCTATATGGATAGGAAACCTACATGGATAATGAACCTACATGGATAATGAACCTACATGGATAATGAACCTATGTGGATAATGAACCTACATGGATAATGAACCTACATGGATAATGAACCTACATGGATAGGAAACCTACATGGATAATGAACCTACATGGATAGGAAACCTACATGGATAATGAACCTACATGGATAGGAAACCTACATGGATAATGAACCTACATGGATAATGAACCTACATGGATAATGAACCTGAACTACATGGATAGGAAACCTACATGGATAATGAACCTACATGGATAATGAACCTACATGGATAATGAATACATAGATAATGAACCTACATGGATAATGAACCTACATGGATAATGAACCTACATGGATAATGAACCTACATGGATAGGAAACCTACATGGATAGGAAACCTACATGGATAATGAACCTACATGGATAATGAACCTACATGGATAGGAAACCTACATGGATAGGAAACCTACATGGATAGGAAACCTACATGGATAATGAACCTACATGGATAATGAACCTACATGGATAATGAACCTACATGGATAATGAACCTACATGGATAATGAACCTACATGGATAATGAACCTACATGGATAGTGAACCTACATGGATAATGAGCCTACATGGATAATGAGCCTACATGGATAATTAACCTACATGGATAGGAAACCTACATGGATAGGAAACCTACAGGGATAATGAACCTACATGGATAATGAACCTACGTGGATAATGAACCTACATGGATAATGAACCTACATGGAATACATGGATAGGGAACCTACATGGGAAATACATGGATAATGAACCTACATGGATAATGAACCTACATGGATAGGAAAACCTACATGGATAATGAACCTACATGGATAATGAACCTACATGGATGGAAATATGGATAATGAACCTACATGGATAATGAACCTACATGGATAGGAAAACTACATGGATAATGAACCTACATGGATAATGAACCTACATGGATAATGAACACGTGGATAATGAACCTACATGGATAGGAAACCCATGGATAGGAAACTACATGGATAATGAACCTACATGGATAGGAAACCTACATGGATAATGAACCTACATGGATAATGAAACATGGATAGGAAAACTACATGGATAATGAACCTACATGGATAATGAACCTACATGGATAATGAACCTACGTGGATAATGAACCTACATGGATAGGAAACCTACATGGATAGGAAACTACATGGATAATGAACCTACATGGATAGGAAACCTACATGGATAATGAACCTACATGGATAGGAGACCTACATGGATAATGAGCCTACATGGATAGGAAACCTACATGGATAATGAACCTACGTGGATAATGAACCTACATGGATAATGAACCTACATGGATAATGAACCTACATGGATAATGAACCTACATGGATAATGAACCTACATGGATAATGAACCTACATGGATAATGAACCTACATGGATAATGAACATGGATAATGAACCTACATGGATAGGAAACCTACATGGATAATGAACCTACATGGATAGGAAACCTACATGGATAATTAACCTACATGGATAGGAAACCTACAGGGATAATGAACCTACATGGATAATGAACCTACATGGATAATGAACCTACATGGATAATGAAACGACATGGATCGGAAACCTACATGGATAATGAACCTACATGGATAATGAACCTACATGGATAATGAACCTACATGGATAATGAACCTACATGGATAATGAACCTACATGGATAATGAACCTATATGGATAATGAACCTATATGGATAGGAAACCTACATGGATAATGAACCTATATGGATAGGAAACCTACATGGATAATGAACCTACATGGATAATGAACCTACATGGATAATGAACCTACATGGATAATGAAACTACATGGATAATGAACCTACATGGATAATGAACCTACGTGGATAATGAACCTATATGGATAGGAAACCTACATGGATAATGAACCTACATGGATAATGAACCTACATGGATAATGAACCTACATGGATAATGAAACTACATGGATGATGAACCTACATGGATAATGAAACTACATGGATAATGAACCTACATAGATAATGAACCTACATGGATAATGAAACTACATGGATAATGAACCTACGTGGATAATGAAACTACATGGATCGGAAACCTACATGGATAGGAAACCTACATGGATAATGAACCTACATGGATAATGAACCTACATGGATAATGAACCTACATGGATAATGAAACTACATGGATAATGAACCTACATGGATAATGAAACTACATGGATAATGAACCTACATGGATAATGAACCTACATGGATAATGAAACTACATGGATAATGAACCTACATGGATAATGAAACTACATGGATCGGAAACCTACATGGATAGGAAACCTACATGGATAATGAACCTACATGGATAATGAACCTACATGGATAATGAACCTACATGGATAGGAAACCTACATGGATAATTAACCTACATGGATAATGAACCTACATGGATAATGAACCTACATGGATAATGAACCTACATGGATAGGAAACCTACATGGATAATTAACCTACATGGATAGGAAACCTACAGGGATAATGAACCTACATGGATAATGAACCTACATGGATAATGAACCTACATGGATAATGAACCTACATGGATAATGAACCTACATGGATAGGAAACCTACAGGGATAATGAACCTACATGGATAATGAACCTACATGGATAATGAACCTACATGGATAATGAACCTACATGGATAGGAAACCTACATGGATAATTAACCTACATGGATAGGAAACCTACAGGGATAATGAACCTACATGGATAATGAACCTACATGGATAATTAACCTACATGGATAATGAACCTACATGGATAATGAACCTACATGGATAATGAACCTACATGGATAATGAAACTACATGGATCGGAAACCTACATGGATAGGAAACCTACATGGATAATGAACCTACATGGATAATGAACCTACATGGATAATGAACATACATGGATAATGAACCTACATGGATAGGAAACCTACATGGATAATTAACCTACATGGATAGGAAACCTACAGGGATAATGAACCTACATGGATAATGAACCTACATGGATAATGAACCTACATGGATAATGAACCTACATGGATAATGAACCTACATGGATAGGAAACCTACATGGATAATGAACCTACATGGATAATGAACCTACATGGATAGGAAACCTACATGGATAGGAAACCTACATGGATAGGAAACCTACATGGATAATGAACCTACATGGATAATGAACCTACATGGATAATAAACCTAAATGGATAGGAAACCTACATGGATAGGGAACCTACATGGATAGGAAACCTACATGGATAATGAACCTACATGGATAATGAACCTACATGGATAGGAAACCTACATGGATAATGAACCTAAATGGATAGGAAACCTACATGGATAGGAAACCTACATGGATAATGAACCTACATGGATAATGAACCTACATGGATAATGAACCTACCTGGATAATGAACCTACATGGATAATGAACCTACATGGATATGGAACCTACATGGATAGGGAACCTACATGGATATGGAACCTACATGGATAGGAAACCTACATGGATAGGAAACCTACATGGATAATGAACCTACATGGATAATGAACCTACATGGATAATGAACCTACATGGATAATGAACCTACATGGATAGGAAACCTACATGGATAATGAACCTACATGGATAGGAAACCTACATGGATAGGGAACCTACATGGATAGGAAACCTACATGGATAATGAACCTACATGGATAATGAACCTACATGGATAATGAACCTACATGGATAATGAACCTACATGGATAGGAAACCTACATGGATAGGGAACCTACATGGATAGGAAACCTACATGGATAGGAAACCTACATGGATAATGAACCTACATGGATAGGAAACCTACATGGATAATGAACCTACATGGATAATGAACCTACATGGATAGGAAACCTACATGGATAATGAACCTACATGGATAATGAACCTACATGGATAGGAAACCTACATGGATAATGAACCTACATGAATAATGAACCTACATGGATAGGAAACCTACATGGATAATGAACCTACATGGATAGGAAACCTACATGGATAATGAACCTACATGGATAATGAACCTACATGGATAATGAACCTACATGGATATGGAACCTACATGGATAGGAAACCTACATGGATAATGAACCTACATGGATAATGAACCTACATGGATAATGAACCTACATGGATAATGAACCTACATGGATAATGAACCTACATGGATAATGAACCTACATGGATATGAAACCTACATGGATAATGAACCTACATGGATAATGAACCTACATGGATAATGAAACCTACATGGATAGGAAACCTACATGGATAATGAACCTACATGGATAATGAACCTACATGGATAATGAACCTACATGGATAATGAACCTACATGGATAATGAACCTACATGGATAATGAACCTACATGGATAATGAACCTACATGGATAGGAAACCTACATGGATAGGAAACCTACATGGATAATGAACCTACATGGGCTGTTTCGGTTTTCGTTATTTTTGTAGTTTCTGCATGTATAGGTTTTCCTTCATTAAAATATCATGAATCATCATCACGCTGCATTTTAGTCCGATCCCTGTTCTACCTCTTCGTCAGAGGAGGAGATAGAAGAGAGCCGTTACACTTGGTAGATTTGCAGTGGTCTGATACTCCTTCCATTTCAATATTATCGCTTGCACAGTGCTCCTTGGGATGTTTAAAGCTTGGGAAATCTTTTTGTATCCAAATCCGGCTTTAAACTTCTTCACAACAGTATCTCGGACCTGCCTGGTGTGTTCCTTGTTCTTCATGATGCTCTGCGCTTTTAACGGACCTCTGAGACTATCACAGTGCAGGTGCATTTATACGGAGACTTGATTACACACAGGTGGATTGTATTTATCATCATTAGTCATTTAGGTCAACATTGGATCATTCAGAGATCCTCACTGAACTTCTGGAGAGAGTTTGCTGCACTGAAAGTAAAGGGGCTGAATAATTTTGCACGCCCAATTTTTCAGTTTTTGAATTTGTTAAAAAAGTTTTAAATATCCAATAGATGTCGTTCCACTTCATGATTGTGTCCCACTTGTTGTTGATTCTTCACAAAAAATACAGTTTTATATCTTTATGTTTGAAGCCTGAAATGTGGCAAAATGTCGCAAAGTTCAAGGGGGCCGAATACTTTCGCAAGGCACTGTATATATCTCTATATATATTAATAAATATATATCTATATATACTGTATCTCTCTCTCTCTCTCTCTAAATTGACAGTCTTATTTATGGACAAACTTCTCCATCAATGATTTGATTTCAGGGGTAATGTAACAGAAGTAGTGAGAGGTACTCAGACCACCCCTAGATACAGTACTGTGTCAGAGAGAGGTACTCAGACCACCCCTAGATACAGTACTGTGTCAGAGAGAGGTACTCAGACCACCCCTAGATACAGTACTGTGTCAGAGAGAGGTACTCAGACCACCCCTAGATACAGTACTGTGTCAGAGAGAGGTACTCAGACCACCCCTAGATACAGTACTGTGTCAGGGAGAGGTACTCAGACCACCCCTAGATACAGTACTGTGTCAGGGAGAGGTACTCAGACCACCCCTAGATACAGTACTGTGTCAGAGAGAGGTACTCAGACATACTGTGTCAGGGGAAATGTTTTAATATTCTCTGACCTACCTACATACAGTATCAGGGGAAATGTTTTAATATTCTCTGACCTACCTACATACTGTGTCATGAGAAATGTTTTAATATTCTCTGACCTACCTACATACAGTATCAGGGGAAATGTTTTAATATTCTCTGACTTACCTACATACTGTATCAGGGAAATGTTTTAATATTCTCTGACCTACCTACATACTGTATCAGGGAAATGTTTTAATATTCTCTGACCTACCTACATACTGTATCAGGGGAAATGTTTTAATATTCTCTGACCTACCTACGTACTGTATCAGGGAAATGTTTTAATATTCTCTGACCTACCTACGTACTGTATCAGGGGAAATGTTTTAATATTCTCTGACCTACCTACATACTGTATCAGGGGAAATGTTTTAATATTCTCTGACCTACCTACATACTGTATCAGGGGAAATGGTTTAATATTCTCTGACCTACCTACATACTGTATCAGGGGAAATGTTTTAATATTCTCTGACCTACCTACATACTGTATCAGGGGAAATGTTTTAATATTCTCTGACCTACCAACATACTGTATGTATCAGGGGAAATGTTTTAATATTCTCTGACCTACCTACATACTGTATCAGGGGAAATGTTTTAATATTCTCTGACCTACCTACATACTGTATCAGGGGAAATGTTTTAATATTCTCTGACCTACCTACATACTGTGTGACATACAACAGCAGTGCTCTGAGAGGAAATCAGACCAGATAATGCCAGGAGATGTTATTCTCTTAGAAAACGCCACAAAGCCATTCCTGCCTGTGATGTTTGCCGAGTCATTGATGTACCACAGCAGCATCTTGCTCGGAGGAAGACGAGGCCAGAACCAAACCTGTTTACTTCCTACTCTTCTCTCTCTCTCTCTCTCTCTCTCTCTCTCTCTCTCTCTCTCTCTGTCTCTCTCTCTCTCTCTCTCTCTCTGTCTCTCTCTCTCTCTCTCTCTCTCTCTCTCTCTCTCTCTCTCTCTCTCTCTCTCTTCTCTCTCTCTTTCTTTCTTTTCTTTCTTTTCTTTCTTAGCATCCAACAACAAGCTCATTAGTCAGAAAGGAAACTGACATCTCACCCTAAACTTCTCCCTCTCTCTCTCTCTCTCTCCAGTCTCACATCATTAAGAAGCGTAGCTTCGCCTCGCCTCGTCTCTGAGAGAAGGAACGTCTCGCCTGACAGGCAAACATGCCTCATTAATAGTTCAGTCAAACCACCTTTCTGTTCCCCTCTCCCCCTGCTTGTCTGTGCTAATTAGCTGGCTGTTCCCTCTCTCCCCCCTGCTTGTCTGTGCTAATTAGCTGGCTGTTCCCTCTCCTCTGCTCCCCTGTTACATCTCAAAGGGAGATGGATAAGATTCTTCTTTAACCCAAAGGCCAACTTAATCAGCTGAATTAATGACTTCATCACTGTTATGTTAGGCTGCAGGCCATACAACACATTCTCCAATACCCTGGGCCCTGTAGGCCATACAACACATTCTCCAATACCCTGGGCTCTGTAGACCATACAACACATTCTCCAATACCCTGGGCCCTGTAGACCATACAACACATTCTCCAATACCCTGGGCCCTGTAGACCATACAACACATTCTCCAATACCCTGGGCTCTGCAGACCATACAACACATTCTCCAATACCCTGGGCTCTGTAGACCATACAACACATTCTCCAATACCCTGGGCTCTGTAGGCCATACAACACATTCTCCAATACCCTGGGCTCTGTAGACCATACAACACATTCTCCAATACCCTGGGCTCTGTAGGCCATACAACACATTCTCCAATACCCTGGGCTCTGTAGACCATACAACACATTCTCCAATACCCTGGGCTCTGTAGGCCATACAACACATTCTCCAATACCCTGGGCCCTGTAGGCCATACAACACATTCTCCAATACCCTGGGCTCTGTAGGCCATACAACACATTCTCCAATACCCTGGGCTCTGTAGACCATACAACACATTCTCCAATACCCTGGGCTCTGTAGACCATACAACACATTCTCCAATACCCTGGGCCCTGTAGGCCATACAACACATTCTCCAATACCCTGGGCCCTGTAGGCCATACAACACATTCTCCAATACCCTGGGCTCTGTAGACCATACAACACATTCTCC
>NW_026290911.1:220000-238900 GCF_023373465.1 Oncorhynchus keta
TTATTAGAGAGAGGTTATCAGAGAGAGATTATGAGAGAGAGATTATTAGAGAGAGGTTATCAGAGAGAGGTTACTAGAGAGAGATTATTAGAGAGAGGTTATCAGAGAGAGGTTACTAGAGAGAGATTATTAGAGGATATTATTAGAGAGAGATTATTAGAGAGAGATTATTAGAGAGAGGTTATCAGAGAGAGATTATTAGAGAGAGATTATTAGAGATTATCAGAGGTTATTAGAGAGAGGTTATCAGAGAGAGGTTATCAGAGAGAGGTTACTAGAGAGAGATTATTAGAGAGATTATTAGAGAGAGGTTATCAGAGAGAGGTTATTAGAGAGAGGTTATTAGAGAGAGATTATTAGAGAGAGGTTATCAGAGAGAGGTTATTATAGGTTATCAGAGAGAGGTTATCAGAGAGAGGTTACTAGAGAGAGATTATTAGAGAGAGATTATTAGAGAGAGGTTATCAGTGAGAGGTTATTAGAGATTATCAGAGAGAGGTTATCCAAGAGAGGTTATCAGAGAGAGGTTATTATAGGCTATCAGAGAGAGGTTATCAGAGAGAGGTTATTAGAGAGAGATTATTGGAGAGAGATTATTAGAGAGAAGTTATCAGAGAGAGGTTATCAGAGGTTATCAGAGAGAGGTTATCAGAGAGAGTTTATCCGAGAGAGGTTATCAGAGAGAGATTATTAGAGGTTATCAGAGAGAGAGATTAGAGAGAGATTATTAGAGGTTATCAGAGAGAGGTTATCAGAGGTTATCAGAGAGAGGTTATTAGAGAGAGGTTAGACAGGCCCCAGGAGCTCTGTTAAAACTGACCTGAGACAGAGACAGGCCCCAGGAGCTCTGTTAAAACTGACCTGAGACAGAGACAGTCCCCAGGAGCTCTGTTAAAACTGACCTGAGACAGAGACAGTCCCCTGGAGCTCTGTTAAAACTGACCTGAGACAGAGACAGGCCCCAGGAGCTCTGTTAAAACTGACCTGAGACTGAGACAGTCCCCTGGAGCTCTGTTAAAACTGAGCTCCTGAGACAGAGACAGGCCCCAGGAGCTCTGTTAAAACTGACCTCCTCTGTCTTTCAGTATGAGTTATTATTTTAGTATTAAGAATAATAAGGGCAGCAAGCACATTCATTAAGACACTCTATTTAGATAAATGTCTGGCAGGAGAAACTTCAGCATGATATTAATATTTTATATTAAAATATTGAAATTCTGTTTTTCATCTGTGGAAAACAGCCCGTCTCCATCAGCATGTGAAGCTTCCGTTTTACTTCCGTTTTCTTCACCTCAGGCGTTCCATTTGCTTCCTGTTTCTCTGTTCTTCTCCTCAGGCGTTCCATTTGCTTCCTGTTTCTCTGTTCTTCACCTCAGGTGTTCCATTTGCTTCCTGTTTCTCTGTTCTTCACTCAGGTGTTCCATTTGCTTCCTGTTTTCTCTGTTCTTCACTTCAGGCGTTCCATTTGCTTCCTGTTTCTCTGTTCTTCTCCTCAGGCGTTCCATTTGCTTCCTGTTTCTCTGTTCTTCTCCTCAGGCGTTCCATTTCCTTCCTGTTTCTCTGTTCTTCACCTCAGGCGTTCCATTTGCTTCCTGTTTCTCTGTTCTTCACCTCAGGCGTTCCATTTGCTTCCTGTTTCTCTGTTCTTCTCCTCAGGCGTTCCATTTCCTTCCTGTTTCTCTGTTCTTCACCTCCAGTTTCTCTGTTCTTCACCGTTCCATTTGCTTCCTGTTTCTCTGTTCATTTCTTCCCTCAGGCGTTCCATTTGCTTCCTGTTTCTCTGTTCTTCACCTCAGGTGTTCCATTTGCTTCCTGTTTCTCTGTTCTTCACCTCAGGCGTTCCATTTCCTTCCTGTTTCTCTGTTCTTCACCTCAGGCGTTCCATTTGCTTCCTGTTTCTCTGTTCTTCTCCTCAGGCGTTCCATTTGCTTCCTGTTTCTCTGTTCTTCACTTCAGGCGTTCCATTTGCTTCCTGTTTCTCTGTTCTTCACCTCAGGTGTTCCATTTGCTTCCTGTTTCTCTGTTCTTCACTTCAGGTGTTCCATTTGCTTCCTGTTTCTCTGTTCTTCACCTCAGGCGTTCCATTTGCTTCCTGTTTCTCTGTTCTTCTCCTCAGGCGTTCCATTTGCTTCCTGTTTCTCTGTTCTTCTCCTCAGGCGTTCCATTTGCTTCCTGTTTCTCTGTTCTTCACCTCAGGCGTTCCATTTGCTTCCTGTTTCTCTGTTCTTCACCTCAGGCGTTCCATTTGCTTCCTGTTTCTCTGTTCTTCTCCTCAGGCGTTCCATTTCCTTCCTGTTTCTCTGTTCTTCACCTCAGGCGTTCCATTTGCTTCCTGTTTCTCTGTTCTTCACCTCAGGCGTTCCATTTGCTTCCTGTTTCTCTGTTCTTCACCTCAGGCGTTCCATTTGCTTCCTGTTTCTCTGTTCTTCACCTCAGGCGTTCCATTTGCTTCCTTGCCTATGGGCCCTGGTAGTCGCACTCTCGGTCTGAATCCCAAATGACACCCTTTTCCCTATATAGTGCACTACTTTTGACCAGAGCCCTATGGGCCCTGGTAGTGCACTAGGCTATATAGGGAGCAGGGTGCCATTTGGGAAGTAGTCTCTATCTCAGGTGTTGGTGCTCTGGGGCGTGTCGTTGTCTCTATCTCAGGTGTTGGTGCTCTGGGGCGTGTCGTAGTCTCTATCTCAGGTGTTGGTGCTCTGGGGCGTGTCGTAGTCTCTGTCTCAGGTGTCTCTATCTCAGGTGTCTCTATCTCAGGTGTTGGTGCTCTGGGGCGTGTCGTAGTCTCTATCTCAGGTGTTGGTGCTCTGTGGGCGTGTCGTAGTCTCTGTCTCAGGTGTCTCTATCTCAGGTGTCTCTATCTCAGGTGTTGGTGCTCTGCGGCGTGTCGTATCTCTATCTCAGGTGTTGGTGCTCTGGGGGGTAGTCTCTATCTCAGGTGTCTCTGTCTCAGTGGTCTCTATCTCAGATGTCTCTATCTCAGGTGTTGGTGCTCTGGGGCGTGTAGTAGTCTCTATCTCAGGTGTTGGTGCTCTGGGGCATGTCGTAGTCTCTGTCTCAGGTGTCTCTATCTCAGGTGTCTCTATCTCAGGTGTCTCTATCTCAGGTGTTGGTGCTCTGGGGCGTGTCGTAGTCTCTATCTCAGGTGTCTCTATCTCAGGTGTTGGTGCTCTGGGGCGTGTCGTAGTCTCTATCTCAGGTGTCTCTATCTCAGGTGTCTCTATCTCAGGTGTTGGTGCTCTCTATGTCGTAGTCTCTATCTCAGGTGTTGGTGCTCTGGGGCATGTCGTAGTCTCTGTCTCAGGTGTCTCTATCTCAGGTGTCTCTATCTCAGGTGTTGGTGCTCTGGGACGTGTGGTAGTCTCTATCTCTCTGGGACGGTGTTGTCTCTATCTCAGGTGTTGGTGCTCTGGGGCGTGTGGTAGTCTCTATCTCAGGTGTCTCTATCTCAGGTGTTGGTGCTCTGGGGCGTGTTGAAATCTCTATCTCAGGTGTTGGTGCTCTGGGGCGTGTCGAGTCTCTATCTCAGGTGTTGGTGCTCTGGGGCGTGTCGTAGTCTCTATCTCAGGTGTTGGTGCTCTGGGGCGTGTTGGTCTCTATCTCAGGTGTCTCTATCTCAGGTGTGGTGCTCTGGGGCGTGTCGAGTCTCTATCTCAGGTGTTGGTGCTCTGAGGCGTGTCATAGTCTCTGTCTCAGGTGTCTCTATCTCAGGTGTTGGTGCTCTATCTCATGTCGTGTCTCTGTCTCAGGTGTTGGTGCTCTGGGGCATGTCGTAGTCTCTGTCTCAGGTGTCTCTATCTCAGGTGTTGGTGCTCTGGGGCGTGTCGTAGTCTCTATCTCAGGTGTTGGTGCTCTGGGGCGTGTCGTAGTCTCTATCTCAGGTGTTGGTGCTCTGGGGCGTGTCGTAGTCTCTATCTCAGGTGTCTCTGTCTCAGTGGTCTCTATCTCAGGTGTTGGTGCTCTGGGCGTGTCGTAGTCTCTATCTCAGGTGTTGGTGCTCTGGGGCATGTCGTAGTCTCTGTCTCAGGTGTCTCTATCTCAGGTGTTGGTGCTCTGGGCGTGTCGTAGTCTCTATCTCAGGTGTTGGTGCTCTGGGGCATGTCGTAGTCTCTGTCTCAGGTGTCTCTATCTCAGGTGTCTCTATCTCAGGTGTCTCTATCTCAGGCGTTGGTGCTCTGGGGCGTGTCGTAGTCTCTATCTCAGGTGTGTCTCTATCTCAGGTGTTGGTGCTCTGGGGCATGTCGTAGTCTCTGTCTCAGGTGTCTCTATCTCAGGTGTTGGTGCTCTGGGGAGTGTCGTAGTCTCTATCTCAGGTGTCTCTATCTCAGGTGTTGGTGCTCTGAGGCGTGTCGTAGTCTCTATCTCAGGTGTTGGTGCTCTGGGGCGTGTCGAAATCTCTATCTCAGGTGTTGGTGCTCTGGGGAGTGTCGTAGGCTCTATCTCAGGTGTCTCTATCTCAGGTGTTGGTGCTCTGAGGCGTGTCGTAGTCTCTATCTCAGGTGTCTCTATCTCAGGTGTTGGTGCTCTGGGGCGTGTTGTAGTCTCTATCTCAGGTGTCTCTATCTCAGGTGTCTCTATCTCAGGTGTTGGTGCTCTGGGGCGTGTCGTAGTCTCTATCTCAGGTGTCTCTATCTCAGGTGTTGGTGCTCTGGGGCGTGTCGTAGTCTCTATCTCAGGTGTCTCTATCTCAGGTGTTGGTGCTCTGGGGCGTGTCGTAGTCTCTATCTCAGGTGTTGGTGCTCTGGGGCGTGTCGTAGTCTCTATCTCAGGTGTCTCTATCTCAGGTGTTGGTGCTCTGGGGCATGTCGTAGTCTCTGTCTCAGGTGTTGGTGCTCTGGGGCATGTCGTAGTCTCTGTCTCAGGTGTCTCTATCTCAGGTGTTGGTGCTCTGGGGCGTGATAGTCTCTATCTCAGGTGTTGGTGCTCTGGGGCGTGTCGTAGTCTCTATCTCAGGTGTTGGTGCTCTGGGGCGTGTCGTAGTCTCTATCTCAGGTGTCTCTATCTCAGGTGTTGGTGCTCTGGGGCGTGTCGTAGTCTCTATCTCAGGTGTTGGTGCTCTGGGGCATGTCGTAGTCTCTGTCTCAGGTGTCTCTATCTCAGGTGTTGGTGCTCTGGGGCGTGTCGTAGTCTCTATCTCAGGTGTTGGTGCTCTGGGGCATGTCGTAGTCTCTGTCTCAGGTGTCTCTATCTCAGGTGTCTCTATCTCAGGTGTCTCTATCTCAGGTGTTGGTGCTCTGGGGCGTGTCGTAGTCTCTATCTCAGGTGTCTCTATCTCAGGTGTTGGTGCTCTGGGGCGTGTCGTAGTCTCTATCTCAGGTGTCTCTATCTCAGGTGTTGGTGCTCTGGGGCATGTCGTAGTCTCTATCTCAGGTGTCTCTATCTCAGGTGTTGGTGCTCTGGGGAGTGTCGTAGTCTCTATCTCAGGTGTCTCTATCTCAGGTGTTGGTGCTCTGGGGCGTGTCGTAGTCTCTATCTCAGGTGTTGGTGCTCTGGGGCGTGTCGTAGTCTCTATCTCAGGTGTTGGTGCTCTGGGGCGTGTCGTAGTCTCTATCTCAGGTGTCTCTATCTCAGGTGTTGGTGCTCTGGGGCGTGTCGTAGTCTCTATCTCAGGTGTCTCTATCTCAGGTGTTGGTGCTCTGGGGCGTGTCGTAGTCTCTATCTCAGGTGTTGGTGCTCTGGGGCGTGTCGTAGTCTCTATCTCAGGTGTCTCTATCTCAGGTGTTGGTGCTCTGGGGCGTGTCGTAGTCTCTATCTCAGGTGTTGGTGCTCTGGGGCGTGTCGTAGTCTCTATCTCAGGTGTTGGTGCTCTGGGGCGTGTCGTAGTCTCTATCTCAGGTGTCTCTATCTCAGGTGTTGGTGCTCTGGGGCGTGTCGTAGTCTCTATCTCAGGTGTCTCTATCTCAGGTGTTGGTGCTCTGGGGCGTGTTGAAATCTCTATCTCAGGTGTTGGTGCTCTGGGGCGTGTCGTAGTCTCTATCTCAGGTGTCTCTATCTCAGGTGTCTCTATCTCAGGTGTTGGTGCTCTGAGGCGTGTCGTAGTCTCTATCTCAGGTGTCTCTATCTCAGGTGTCTCTATCTCAGGTGTCTCAATCTCAGTGTGTCTCTATCTCAGGTGTTGGTGCTCTGGGGCATGTCGTAGTCTCTATCTCAGGTGTTGGTGCTCTGGGGCATGTCGTAGTCTCTCTATCTCAGGTGCTATCTCAGGTGTCTCTATCTCAGGTGTCTCTATCTCAGGTGTTGGTGCTCTGGGGCATGTCGTAGTCTCTGTCTCAGGAGTCTCTATCTCAGGTGTCTCTATCTCAGGTGTTGGTGCTCTGGGGCATGTCGTAGTCTCTGTCTCAGGTGTCTCTATCTCAGGTGTCTCTATCTCAGGTGTCTCTATCTCAGGTGTTGGTGCTCTGGGGGCGTGTCGTAGTCTCTCTATCTCAGGTGTTGGTGCTCTGGGGCGTGTCGTAGTCTCTATCTCAGGTGTCTCTATCTCAGGTGTTGGTGCTCTGGGGGCGTGTTGTAGTCTCTATCTCAGGTGTCTCTATCTCAGGTGTTGGTGCTCTGGGGCGTGTCGTAGTCTCTATCTCAGGTGTCTCTATCTCAGGTGTTGTTGCTCTGGGGAGTGTCGTGTCTCTATCTCAGTGTGTCTCTATCTCAGGTGTTGTTGCTCTGGGGGGCGTAGTCTCTATCTCAGGTGTCTCTGTCTCCGGTGTTGGTGCTCTGGGGAGTGTCGTAGTCTCTATCTCAGGTGTCTCTATCTCAGGTGTTGGTGCTCTGGGGGCGTGTCGTAGTCTCTATCTCAGGTGTGTCTCTATCTCAGGTGTTGTTGCTCTGGGGAGTGTCGTAGTCTCTGTCTCAGGTGTCTCTATCTCAGGTGTCTCTATCTCAGGTGTCTCTATCTCAGGTGTTTGTGCTCTGGGGGCATGTCGTAGTCTCTATCTCAGGTGTTGGTGCTCTGGGGCGTGTCTAGTCTCTATCTCCAGGTGTCTCTATCTCAGGTGTTGGTGTTCTGGGGCATGTCGTAGTCTCTATCTCAGGTGTTGGTGCTCTGGGGCGTGTCGAATCTCTATCTCAGGTGTCTCTATCTCAGGTGTTGGTGCTCTGGGGTGGTCGTAGTCTCTATCTCAGGTGTTGGTGCTCTGAGGCGTGTCATCAGTCTCTATCTCAGGTGTCTCTATCTCAGTGTTGTTGGTGCTCTGGGGGCGTGTCGTAGTCTCTCTATCTCAGGTGTCTCTATCTCAGGTGTTGTTGCTCTGGGAGTACGTAGTCTCTATCTCAGGTGTTGGTGCTCTGAGGCGTGTCGTAGTCTCTATCTCAGGTGTCTCTATCTCAGGTGTTGGTGCTCTGGGGCGTGTCGTAGTCTCTATCTCAGGTGTCTCTATCTCAGGTGTGTTGTTGCTCTGGGGCGTGTCGTGAGTCTCTATCTCAGGTGTTGTTGCTCTGGGAGTGTCGTAGTCTCTGTCTCAGGTGTCTCTATCTCAGATGTCTCGATCTCAGGTGTTGGTGCTCTGGGGCTTGTCGTAGTCTCTATCTCAGGTGTTGGTGCTCTGGGGCGTGTCGTAGTCTCTATCTCAGGTGTCTCTATCTCAGGTGTTGGTGCTCTGGGGAGGTCGTAGTCTCTATCTCAGGTGTTGGTGCTCTGGGGCGTGTCGTAGTCTCTATCTCAGGTGTTGGTGCTCTGGGGAGTGTCGTAGTCTCTGTCTCAGGTGTCTCTATCTCAGGTGTTGGTGCTCTGGGGCGTGTTGTAGTCTCTATCTCAGGTGTCTCTATCTCAGGTGTCTCTATCTCAGGTGTTGGTGCTCTGGGGAGTGTCGTAGTCTCTATCTCAGGTGTCTCTATCTCAGGTGTCTCTATCTCAGGTGTCTCTATCTCAGGTGTTGGTGCTCTGGGGAGTGTCGTAGTCTCTATCTCAGGTGTCTCTATCTCAGGTGTCTCTATCTCAGGTGTCTCTATCTCAGGTGTTGGTGCTCTGGGGGCGTGTCGTAGTCTCTATCTCAGGTGTTGGTGCTCTGGGCGTGTCGTAGTCTCTGTCTCAGGTGTCTCTATCTCAGGTGTTGGTGCTCTGGGGCGTGTCGTAGTCTCTATCTCAGGTGTCTCTATCTCAGGTGTTGGTGCTCTGGGCGTGTCGTAGTCTCTATCTCAGGTGTCTCTATCTCAGGTATTGGTGCCTTGGGGGTGTGTCGTGATCTCTATCTCAGGTGTTGGTGCTCTGGGGCATGTTGTAGTCTCTATCTCAGGTGTTGGTGCTCTGGGAGCGTGTCGTAGTCTCTGTCTCAGGTGTCTCTATCTCAGGTGTCTCTATCTCAGGTGTCTCTATCTCAGGTGTTGGTGCTCTGGGGGCGTGTCGTAGTCTCTATCTCAGGTGTTGGTGCTCTGGGGCATGTTGTAGTCTCTATCTCAGGTGTCTCTATCTCAGGTGTTGTTGCTCTGGGGCGTGTCGTAGTCTCTATCTCAGGTGTTGGTGCTCTGGGGCATGTTGTAGTCTCTATCTCAGGTGTCTCTGTCTCAGGTGTCTCTATCTCAGATGTCTCGATCTCAGGAATTGGTGCCTTGGGGCGTGTCGTAGTCTCTATCTCAGGTGTTGGTGCTCTGGGGCATGTTGTAGTCTCTATCTCAGGTGTCTCTGTCTCAGGTGTCTCTATCTCCAGATGTCTCTATCTCAGGTGTTGGTGCTCTGGGGTGTGTCGTAGTCTCTATACTCAGGTGTTGGTGCTCTGGGGCATGTTGTAGTCTCTATCTCAGGTGTCTCTGTCTCAGGTGTCTCTATCTCAGATGTCTCGATCTCAGGTATTGGTGCCTTGGGGGCGTGTCGTAGTCTCTATCTCAGGTGTTGGTGCTCTGGGGCATGTCGTAGTCTCTATCTCAGGTGTCTCTGTCTCAGGTGTCTCTATCTCAGATGTCTCTATCTCAGGTGTTGTTGCTCTGGGCGTGTCGTAGTCTCTATCTCAGGTGTTGGTGCTCTGGGGCATGTCGTAGTCTCTATCTCAGGTGTCTCTGTCTCAGGTGTCTCTATCTCAGATGTCTCTATCTCAGGTGTTGTTGCTCTGGGGGCGTGTCGTAGTCTCTATCTCAGGTGTTGGTGCTCTAGGGCATGTCGTAGTCTCTGTCTCAGGTGTCTCTATCTCAGGTGTTGGTGCTCTGGGGCATGTCGTAGTCTCTATCTCAGGTGTCTCTATCTCAGGTGTCTCTATCTCAGGTGTTGGTGCTCTAAGGGCGTGTCGTAGTCTCTATCTCAGGTGTTGGTGCTCTGGGCGTGTGTGGTCTCTATCTCAGGTGTGGGTGCTCTGGGTGTCGTAGTCTCTATCTCAGGACAATCTATAGAACCAGCTATAGAACCAGCTATGTTGTGATGTGTGTCAAATCAAAGACAGAAAAAGTCTTCAATAAATCATATCGAAGGTTTTTCTGTTTTTTTTCTTCAATTTGTATTATTTATTTTAAATACAATTCAAAGTATTTTCCTGCATCACTTGAATGTTGTATCAGGGAGTAATTAGATCCCAATAACAGAGCTGTAGTCTGTAGTCTGTAGTCTGTAGTCTGTAGTCTGTAGTCTGTAGTCTGTAGTCTCCCCCAAAAAAACATTTTAATTAGCGATCCTATATGGGGCAATAACAGAGCTGTAGTCTGTAGTCTCCCCCAAAAAACATTTTAATTAGCGATCCTATATGTAGGCAATAACAGAGCTGTAGTCTGTAGTCTGTAGTCTGTAGTCTGTAGTCTGTAGTCTGTAGTCTGTAGTCTGTAGTCTCCCCCAAAAAAACATTTTTAATTAGCGATCCTATATATGGGGCAATAACAGAGCTGTAGTCTGTAGTCTGTAGTCTGTAGTCTGTAGTCTGTAGTCTGTAGTCTGTAGTCTCCCCCAAAAAACATTTTAATTAGCGATCCTATATGTGGGCAATAACAGAGCTGTAGTCTGTAGTCTGTAGTCTGTAGTCTGTAGTCTGTAGTCTGTAGTCTGTAGTCTGTAGTCTGTAGTCTCCCCCAAAAAAACATTTTAATTAGCGATCCTATATGTGGGCAATAACAGAGCTGTAGTCTGTAGTCTGTAGTCTGTAGTCTGTAGTCTGTAGTCTGTAGTCTGTAGTCTGTAGTCTGTAGTCTGTAGTCTCCCCCAAAAAAACATTTTAATTAGCGATCCTATATGTGGGCAATAACAGAGCTGTAGTCTGTAGTCTGTAGTCTGTAGTCTGTAGTCTGTAGTCTGTAGTCTGTAGTCTCCCCCCAAAAAACACATTTTAATTAGCGATCCTATATGTGGGCAATAACAGAGCTGTAGTCTGTAGTCTGTAGTCTGTAGTCTGTAGTCTGTAGTCTCCCCCAAAAAACATTTTAATTAGCGATCCTATATGTGGGCAATAACAGAGCTGTAGTCTGTAGTCTCCCCCAAAAAACATTTTAATTAGCGATCCTATAGGGCAATAACAGAGCTGTAGTCTGTAGTCTGTAGTCTGTAGTCTGTAGTCTGTAGTCTCCCCCAAAAAAACATTTTAATTAGCGATCCTATATGTGGGCAATAACAGAGCTGTAGTCTGTAGTCTCCCCCAAAAAACATTTTAATTAGCGATCCTATATGGGGCAACAACAGAGCTGTAGTCTGTAGTCTCCCCAAAAAAACATTTTAATTAGCGATCCTATATGTGGGCAATAACAGAGCTGTAGTCTGTAGTCTCCCAAAAAAAAAACATTTTAATTAGCGATCCTATATGTGGGCAATAACAGAGCTGTAGTCTGTAGTCTCCCGCCAAAAAAAAAACATTTTAATTAGCGATCCTATATGTGGGCAATAACAGAGCTGTAGTCTGTAGTCTCCCCCCAAAAAACATTTTAATTAGCGATCCTATATGTGGGCAATAACAGAGCTGTAGTCTCCCCAAAAAACATTTTAATTAGCGATCTGTGGGCAATAACAGAGCTGTAGTCTGTAGTCTCCCCCAAAAAAACATTTTAATTACGATCCTATATGTGGGCAATAACAGAGCTGCCAGTCTGTAGTCTCCCCAAAAAAAAACATTTTAATTAGCGATCCTATATGTGGCAATAACAGAGCTGTAGTCTGTAGTCTCCCCCAAAAAAACATTTTAATTAGCGATCCTATATGTGGCAATAACAGAGCTGTAGTCTGTAGTCTCCCCCCAAAAAAAACATTTTAATTAGCGATCCTATATGTGGGCAATAACAGAGCTGTAGTCTGTAGTCTGTAGTCTGTAGTCTGTAGTCTCCCCCCAAAAAAAACATTTTAATTAGCGATCCTATATGTGGGCAATAACAGAGCTGTAGTCTGTAGTCTCCCCCAAAAAACATTTTAATTAGCGATCCTATATGTGGGCAATAACAGAGCTGTAGTCTGTAGTCTCCCCCAAAAAAACATTTTAATTAGCGATCCTATATGTGGGCAATAACAGAGCTGTAGTCTGTAGTCTCCCCCAAAAAAACATTTTAATTAGCGATCCTATATGTGGGCAATAACAGAGCTGTAGTCTGTAGTCTCCCCCAAAAAAACATTTTAATTAGCAAAACCTGAACTCTGGCTATGGTTTCATTAGTATGATCGACATTAATCAATATTTTAGGGGATAGACTACAATATATGGGATCATTTGGGTTAATGTCAATTAATGGATTACCCCTCCCCCTTCACTCACACTAATAAATCATCTGTATTTATTTATTTGTAAATCCAGAACACATTATGAACATCCTGTTTATCTGTAAATCACATTATGAACATCCTGTTTATCTGTAAATCACATTATGAACATCCTGTTTATCTGTAAATCACATTATGAACATCCTGTTTATCTGTAAATCACATTATGAACATCCTGTTTATCTGTAACTCCAGAACACATTATGAACATCCTGTTTATCTGTAAATCACATTATGAACATCCTGTTTATCTGTAAATCACATTATGAACATCCTGTTTATCTGTAAATCACATTAGACATCCTGTTTATCAATTATGAGCATCCTGTTTATCTGTAAATCACATTATGAACATCCTGTTTATCTGTAAATCACATTATGAACATCCTGTTTATCTGTAAATCACATTATGAACATCCTGTTTATCTGTAAATCACATTATGAACATCCTGTTTATCTGTAAATCACATTATGAACATCCTGTTTATCTGTAAATCACATTATGAACATCCTGTTTATCTGTAAATCACATTATGAACATCCTGTTTATCTGTAAATCACATTATGAACATCCTGTTTATCTGTAAATCACATTATGAACATCCTGTTTATCTGTAAATCACATTATGAACATCCTGTTTATCTGTAAATCACATTATGAACATCCTGTTTATCTGTAAATCACATTATGAACATCCTGTTTATCTGTAAATCAGAACACATTATGAACATCCTGTTTATCTGTAAATCACATTATGAACATCCTGTTTATCTGTAAATCACATTATGAACATCCTGTTTATCTGTAAATCACATTATGAACATCCTGTTTATCTGTAAAAATCACATTATGAACATCCTGTTTATCTGTAAATCACATTATGAACATCCTGTTTATCTGTAAATCACGTAAATTATGAACATCCTGTTTATCTGTAAATCACATTATGAACATCCTGTTTATCTGTAAATCACATTATGAACATCCTGTTTATCTGTAAATCACATTATGAACATCCTGTTTATCTGTAAATCACATTAAATCCTGTTTATCTGTAAACACATTATGAAACATCCTGTTTATCTGTAAATCACATTATGAACATCCTGTTTATCTGTAAATCACATTATGAACATCCTGTTTATCTGTAATCACATTATGAACATCCTGTTTATCTGTAAATCACATTATGAACATCCTGTTTATCTGTAAATCACATTATGAACATCCTGTTTATCTGTAAATCACATTATGAAACATCCTGTTTATCTGTAAATCCAGAACATCATGTTTATCTGTAAATCCTGTTTATCTGTCCAGAACACATTATGAACATCCTGTTTATCTGTAAATCACATTATGAACATCCTGTTTATCTGTAAATCACATTATGAACATCCTGTTTATCTGTAAATCACATTATGAGCATCCTGTTTATCTGTAATCACATTATGAACATCCTGTTTATCTGTAAATCACATTATGAACATCCTGTTTATCTGTAAATCACATTATGAACATCCTGTTTATCTGTAAATCACATTATGAACATCCTGTTTATCTGTAAATCACATTATGAACATCATGTTTTATCTGTAAATCAGAACACATTATGAGCATCCTGTTTATCTGTAAATCAGAATACATTATGAACATCCTGTTTATCTGTAAATCCAGAACACATTATGAGCATCCTGTTTATCTGTAAATCACATTGTTTATCTGTAAATCACGTATGAACATCCTGTTTATCTGTAAAATCACATTATGAACATCCTGTTTATCTGTAATCACATTATGAACATCCTGTTTATCTGTAAATCACATTATGAACATCCTGTTTATCTGTAAATCACATTATGAACATCCTGTTTATCTGTAAATCACATTATGAACATCCTGTTTATCTGTAATCACATTATGAACATCTGTTTATCTGTAAATCACATTATGAACATCCTGTTTATCTGTAAATCACTGTTTATGAACATCCTGTTTATCTGTAAATCCAGAACACATTATGAACATCCTGTTTATCTGTAATGAACACATTATGAACATCCTGTTTATCTGTAAATCACATTATGAACATCCTGTTTATCTGTAAATCACATTATGAACATCCTGTTTATCTGTAAATCACATTATGAACATCCTGTTTATCTGTAAATCACATTATGAACATCCTGTTTATCTGTAAATCACATTATGAACATCCTGTTTATCTGTAAATCCAGAACACATTATGAACATCCTGTTTATCTGTAAATCACATTATGAACATCCTGTTTATCTGTAAATCACATTATGAACATCCTGTTTATCTGTAAATCACATTATGAACATCCTGTTTATCTGTAAATCACATTATGAACATCCTGTTTATCTGTAAATCACATTATGAACATCCTGTTTATCTGTAAATCACATTATGAACATCATGTTTATCTGTAAACACATTATGAACATCCTGTTTATCTGTAACTCCAATCACATTATGAACATCCTGTTTATCTGTAAATCACATTATGAACATCCTGTTTATCTGTAAATCACATATGAACATCCTGTTTATCTAAATCCAGAATACATTATGAACATCCTGTTTATCTGTAAATCCAGAACACATTATGAACATCCTGTTTATCTGTAAATCACATTATGAACATCCTGTTTATCTGTAAATCACATTATGAACATCCTGTTTATCTGTAAATCACACTATGAACATCCTGTTTATCTGTAATCACACTATGAACATCCTGTTTATCTGTAATCACACATTATGAACATCCTGTTTATCTGAATTATGAACATCCTGTTTATCTGTAATCACATTATGAACATCCTGTTTATCTGTAAATCACATTATGAACATCCTGTTTATCTGTAAATCACATTATGAACATCCTGTTTATCTGTAAATCACATTATGAACATCATGTTTATCTGTAAATCCAGAACACATTATGAGCATCCTGTTTATCTGTAAATCACATTATGAACATCCTGTTTATCTGTAAATCCAGAACACATTATGAGCATCCTGTTTATCTGTAAATCACATTATGAACATCCTGTTTATCTGTAAATCACATTATGAACATCCTGTTTATCTGTAAATCACATTATGAACATCCTGTTTATCTGTAAATCCAGAACACATTATGAACATCCTGTTTATCTGTAAATCACATTATGAACATCCTGTTTATCTGTAAATCACATTATGAACATCCTGTTTATCTGTAAATCACATTATGAACATCCTGTTTATCTGTAAATCACATTATGAACATCCTGTTTATCTGTAAACACATTATGAACATCCTGTTTATCTGTAACCAGAACACATTATGAAACATCCTGTTTATCTGTAAATCACATTATGAACATCCTGTTTATCTGTAAATCACATTATGAACATCCTGTTTATCTGTAAATCATTATGAACATCCTGTTTATCTGTAAATCACATTATGAACATCCTGTTTATCTGTAAATCACATTATGAACATCCTGTTTATCTATAAATCACATTATGAACATCCTGTTTATCTGTAAATAAATCATCCATTATGAACATCCTGTTTATCTGTAAATCACATTATGAACATCCTGTTTATCTGTAAATCACATTATGAACATCCTGTTTATCTGTAAATCCAGAACACATTATGAACATCCTGTTTATCTGTAAATCACATTATGAACATCTGTTTATCTGTAAATCACATTATGAACATCCTGTTTATCTGTAAATCACATTATGAACATCCTGTTTATCTGTAAATCCAGAACACATTATGAACATCCTGTTTATCTGTAAATCACATTATGAACATCCTGTTTATCTGTAAATCCAGATCCTGTTTACACATTATGATCCAGAACACATTATCCTGTTTATCTGTAAATCACATTATGAACATCCTGTTTATCTGTAAATCACATTATGAACATCCTGTTTATCTGTTTATCCTGTAAATCCAGAACACATTATGAACATCCTGTTTATCTGTAAATCATTATGAACATCCTGTTTATCTGTAAATCACATTATGAACATCCTGTTTATCTGTAAATCACATTATGTTTATCTGTAAATCACATTATGAACATCCATCCTGTTTTATCTGTAAATCACATTATGAACATCCTGTTTATCTGTAAATCACATTATGAACATCCTGTTTAGTAAATCACATTATGAACATCCTGTTTATCTGTAAATCACATTATGAACATCCTGTTTATCTGTAAATCACATTATGAACATCCTGTTTATCTGTAAATCACATTATGAACATCCTGTTTATCTGTAAATCCAGAACACATTATGAACATCCTGTTTATCTGTAAATCACATTATGAACATCCTGTTTATCTGTAAATCCAGAACACATTATGAACATCCTGTTTATCTGTAAATCACATTATGAACATCCTGTTTATCTGTAAATCACATTATGAACATCCTGTTTATCTGTAAATCCAGAACACATTATGCGAACATCCTGTTTATCTGTAAATCACATTATGAACATCCTGTTTATCTGTAAATCACATTAGAACATTCAGTAAATCACATTATGAACATCTGTTTATCTGTAAATCAGAATACATTATGAACATCCTGTTTATCTGTAAATCACATTATGAACATCCTGCTTATCTGTAATCACATTATGAACATCCTGTTTATCTGTAAATACATTAATGCATTATGAACATCCTGTTTATCTGTAAATCCAGAACACATTATGAACATCCTGTTTATCTGTAAATCACATTATGAACATCCTGTTTATCTGTAAATCACATTATGAACATCCTGTTTATCTGTAAATCCAGATCACATTATGAGCATCCTGTGCTGCTTCTATTCATTCCATGTCCAGGATTTTCTTAAAAATTAAAAACTACATCTGTATTCATAACGCTGTTTCATTGCGTCCTTAATAAAACTCCCTTCAGACCGTTTCCCAGAGACCCACATCGTGAGATAAGACGTACGGTATTGTGTGGATGGTTTGGAGTCTAGTTCATCCTATATGAGTACGGAGGTAGGTGAATATCAGGTGCATATCAGTGGTGGCTAGTGGGAGGGGATATAGGAGGACGGGTTCATTGAAATGTCTGGAATAACATATCAAACATGTGGTTTCCATATGCTGGATGTGCTAATTTACCATCCAGTGAGCTCTTCTTCCTATAGCTTCTCCCACCAGCCTGCTCTGGTGCATATCGCGTTATAATCTTTGGTACCGATCCTTAGAGAAAGTAGCATAGCACTTTATCACCGCCTGCTGGTCAAAGAAAATACCAATCTGTAGTGTATTATATTAACCGCTAGAGGGAAGCAGACACCATTAAATCACAGAGAGAGCCGTCAGCACCTCGCGACATTTTGACAAGGAACTGCCACCTGCGTCATAGTAGCCCGGAAGTAAAACCGCACCGGGAGTCAGATTTGAAATGGTGTATATTGAATACATGGAGCAGAGTGTTTTGTTGTTGCTCACCAGTGTTCTCTAAATAAGAAACAACGATACAATGGGGTCTAACAACATTGCTTGCAAACTGCACAGATGTGAGGTTTGTTTCTCTATAGAAACACTGGTCCTCTAACATTTTTATTCCAGGTTTCATATCATATTTGTGGGCATATCGGATGGTCTGCTCCTCCTATAATAGTAACGCCAAACCAGGGTCACTATGAAATAGCTCCCAATACCGTCTGATGTATATATTTAATTGTATTAAATGAATGGTGGCCACAAAACCTTCCCGAAAGTACATTTAAATGCGATTTTTATCCCACGAGTTCAAATGTATTTTCATTTCAAATGTGGCTTCCAGTGTGGTTTAACTCTCTGGGTTATAGTGACGCATCTGGCAATGCCTTCTCTGCGTGTTCCCGAGCTCATAGTGCTTTCTGGAAAACTGGGAACTCGGAAACATACGACGTGCAATCGTGACGTCAGTGAGTTCCCGATTTAGAAATTGGACGACGGTTTGAAAATATTTTCCCTTTTTGTCAGAGATTTTTTTTTTCTTTTCTTTTCTCCCGGAGTTCCCATTTTTGTCGTGAACGTCGGAATTCAGAGATTTTTCGAGTTCCCAGTTGATGTGAACGCGGCATCAAAGTAGAAACCCTCCGATGTGACGTCACCAATACGAGGCCACGCAAACTAAAAACACCAGTTGGCAACACTCAAACGTGTCACTTTGTGAAGACACATGCTTTATGTCCTGTTGAAGTGTGTTTCCCTCCCAGTTTCCGAAGAATTGGCTCTTTTTTAAGACGAAGACGTGTCGCGTTCAAGCCACAGTGACTTTCCGTAAGTTTTCAGAATTTCAACTGGTGAGTCTGGACTTTAGTTTTCTCCGACCGAGCTAACATTAGCACGCTCTCTTTTCATTTCAGCATTTGACAACAAGCTATTTTATTTGGAAACAGTCAAAACACAGATGATAACTACAGTTATTCTATTTCCATGATGATAACTCACAATTTTGAGTAACGTTATTGATTTCTAAAATCCATAAAACATCTGGCTACTTGCTAACGGTACTAGCTGGCTGGCTAAACTAAATACTTGTAAAGGTTGGCCAGCTATGCTCACTATGTCCATTTAACGAGCACGTTGTTCCAAGCCGCTCTGTTCAGTGTGTGATTATGGGTAAGTCAGAGCAGAGTTAGTTAACAGGTTGAGTAGAGTGGAGATTCACATCCACATCAGTAAATAACAGGCTGTTATAAGGCGGTGTTGACGGTGAGTCTGCAGACTGTCCAAACACACATCCAGTCACCAACAGGTGGTTGAACAGTTGTTCCGATAACTTTATTTATTACCAAGTTGTCAGTGTTATAAAGTACTTAACTAACGATACTTTAAAGTACTTCTTGGCTACGTCGTTTTTTTTTGCAGGGGGTGTATCTGTACTTTAATTGTATATATTTATGTACAACTTTTACTCCACTAACGTCACATTCCTAAAGAAATGAATGTACTTTTTACTCTGTCCTCCCTTTTACTCCGTCCTGTCCTCCCTTCTTACTCCGTCCTCCCTTCTTACTCCGTCCCTCCCTTTACTCCGTCCTCCCTTTTACTCCGTCCTCCCTTTTTACTCCGTCCTCCCTTTTACTCCGTCCTCCCTTTTACTCCATCATCTTTTGAATGCTTATTAGCAGGACAAGAACACGGTCCATTTCCTGCAGTTATCAGGAAAACGTCCCTGGTCATCCCTA